>NW_027105918.1:116078-123918 GCF_000696795.3 Halyomorpha halys
GTTTTATTTCTTTTAATTTACTCGGAGAGCTTTCATCCCACTTGGCCTGCCATTTTCCTAATATTTGTAATTTAAGGGGTGTACTGAGTTCTGATGGGGTAAGAACGGCGGTGCCCCGGCCAAGGAGCGTGAGTGCCTCTCTGGCAGCTTTGTCTGCGAGCTCGTTACCAACAATAACACGAAATTTGTTATACCATTGGAGTAAAACAACCCTTCATAGAGTAATCCACCTCAACGATGTATTTTAAAACTTATTTTGTATCATTATGAATTTAGACAACACAAGTTATAATATTATACTACAAGATCTGCTCATTGAGTTCATTATTATTGTTCAGGGAACCACTAGCCTCCTAAATTACTTCAAAATAATTATTTTATACTTTTGACTTATATTTACTTTTATATTTGGTGGAAAACAGAGAGGAAATTTTTTAAATTTAAATAATAGAAAAATTAAACACATGTAAAGAACTATAAATATCAAGAAAAAAATTTAAATGTGTAAGGGAATAAATAATAAACAAATAAATAAAATCTGTGCCACTGCAACCCATAAAGGGTCAGGGGTTCAGTACTTTGTAAGGGAGCACTGTTACTAGACCAACGGTTATGCAAGAAGGTGATTAGGTCAGAAAAACGCTCGACTGCCAGAGTTTTTACCCAATTTATGAGGCTGGGTGGACCCCAGGAGGGCTTCAGAACCCATAGTTAAGCTAACCATCTGTTCGTCAAGTAGAGAAGCAGAAAAAATGAGCGGCCATTGACTCTAAATCGAAACATGAGAATCTCCAGTTTTAAACCCAGATCTAAAGCCATTCCCAAACTTTTTTATTTTTACTTTTAATTAATCCATCACCAATTACCAATATGGAGTAGTGGAACTGCCACTAGGGGAGGGGGTGGAGAAGATAATGACGTAATAGAAGAACTGCCACTAGAGGAGGGAGTGGAGAAGATAATGGCGGAATAGAAGAGCTGCCACTAGGGGAGGGAGTCGAGAAGATAATGACGGAATAGAAGAACTGCCACTAGGGAAGGGAGTGGAGAAGATAATGACGGAATAGAAGAACTGCCACTAGGGGAGGGGGTGGAGAAGATAATGGCGGAATAGAAGAACTGCCACTAGGGGAGGGGTGGAAAAGATAATGACGGAATAGAAGAACTACCCATTACCATCATTTCTCATTCACCAGGTTCCCCAAATCAACATATTAAGATAAAATAAATCCCTTAATTCAAAATCAAATAGCACACTAACAATAATATAACCTTTTGGCTTTCAACATTCATATAACCCAAGTACATATCAATAGCTTTAAATAACTATTTATTCATTTATACTGTCCGCTCAATTAACTTACAGAACCAGTCTTATAAATATTAATGTTTTGCATACTCTGGTTTCACACCATAATACAGAAATTGAAAAAGTATTATTACTGGTTCCTGATTTTGTCTTGTTATTCCATTCGTGATATGAACTTTACGGTAAAAATTTCCAATTATTTAGTTTGTTAAGAACAAGTGATATTGAACAATTCAAATGATCTCAATTCCTGAATTTCGTTTCTAGAAGTGAAAGGGATTTTTCGAAAAACGAAATAAGGAATTGTACCTTTAGGTTAATAAAAGTTGGTTCGTGGAGGCTATAACAAATTAAAGACCAATAGTACAAGTTTACCTGTGGATTTCTCGATCCTGCTCGGACAAACTTCTTTCCAACTTGACAACTTTTTCGAAGGATCGCTTGGCCCTGAGGTCGGCCCGCTTTGCCTCAGAAAGCAAGTCCAGCTGTTCTCCGATCCGTTCCTGAAACTCACGCTTCGCTTCTTGGGTCTTGTGCATTTCAGCCAGTCGGTTGTCTTCGGCGATGTGTTCCTGGTGGTATGGAAGCAGATTATACAATATATAGAACAATAACTATGGGAGAATACAGCTAAACTACTTAAGAATGACAGTATTGTAATAAAAATATGACAATTACCCAAATCTTCGATAAATGCCCACATTTCACATCACACCTTAATAGTTTTGTATTAATACCTGGTCTCCAACCCTCAGGGACGATAGTAAAACAGTAGAATTAGTAATTAAATTTTTCAAGTCACAAAATTAACATCACAAATAAGACCTCGAATAAATAAAACATTGGTATTGATGACCACAATACAAGTTTTACGCAGTTAAACAAGAACGAACGAACAAAAAGGACCCTCCTAGCACACATACTAGTGTTTTCGCTTCCACAACTCCACATGTCAAGCGAGTTGAGAAGAAATATTTTGAACTTAATAGTAATATATTTCTATGATTGGGTTACCTCAGAAACCCGCAGAGAATGTGTTAAAAATAAATACGAATCCGAAGTCCACATGAAAGTTTTTCATTATTATTATTTTTTTTTTAGATTATTTAATCACGTTGTCACGTTTATAATTTATCACAGTTAATGTAAAGTAGATTTTTTTATTTTTACTTATGGACGTTAAAAAAAGAACCTTCTACCTTAATCATGCGAAAGTTTTATGGTTTTATTGTCTATTTTGACAAAAGGTTTACAAGTTTTATCATTAAAAAAAAGATTCTAGGGAAAGTTATGCTGTTTATATAATTATAACATTTATTGAAATCGGAATCAACTTACGAATCAGCACACACTATTAAAAGAATATTAGGAAAAATTCAATAAGAAGGCAGTTTGATAAGACTGAAATCTAAAGTTTAGTTAAACGGGAGTAGAGAGCACCTTCACGTCTGAGCTCTGCCCACAAGGTTCTTCCTAAACTTGATTTTGGCTATAATAACCTGATATGGTCTATGTTACTTTAATGAGGAAAAAAATAAAATATTAATAAAAATAAAGCAATTAAAATCAATTATTCTTTAAAATTAAATATCAAGCCATTGTTCTTGATATTTAATTTTAAAGAATAATTGATCTCCAGTGCTACTTTAATTTCTTTATTTTTATTAATATTTTATTTTTTTCCTCATTAAAGTAGCATAGACCATATCAGGTTATTATAGGGGTCAGCTTAAAAAAGGAAGTAGCTTCCATTTTTTTTTGTTTTTTCGGAAAAACTAAAAACACTAGAAAATCCAAATTTTTAAATAACGCGAGAACATCGCATAGGTTCAGTTTTAAAATGGTTTCTAAATATTAAAACAATATTTTTTGGTCAAAAATATAACTTTGAGACGATGTAACGTAAGTTACATGTGTTATTAATAAGTACTTATTAATAACAAAGGTTATCGAAAAAGTCTCAACACTTCTTTATTAGTCATATCACATGTTCAACGATTTGGCATTCCGGCTTTTATCAAGGGACAATTAATTTTTGTTTCACAGCCTCAAATTAATTTTAGCAAATTTTGCCCAGGTCAAATAAAAAAAGTCAAAATAAACCGTGGGTGACTGCGAGATGGGGCCCACCAGAGTAATGCTTCTTGTCCTCGTTAATGATGAATGAAGTTGAAGACGTACAAGAAGACAGACTGGTCTAATCTGTTTTGCTATTCACCTCGTCACGGCGATCAGTGGTGGGAAACAGCCGTTTCTGTGAAAAAACCTATAAATTCTTTAAATTTTCTGCAATTCTCGTGAATTCCTATATTATTTACGGTGCTGAATTAAATTTTGATAATATTTGCAGGTGCAAAAATGTAAATCTCAATTCTTCCATCATTATGTGTGTGATCCGACACCCATATAAAGCAAACAGTTTTTCCCAAGTTTTCGAGCATGTTGGTATAATTGTGAATTTTTATGATTGCCGGGTGGTTCGGGTAAATGATCTTCATGGCTTTTAGTGAACTTAAAGAGTCGGTAATGATAACTATGTTAGTATGCATCACTGTCATAGAGAAGTGGAGTGCTGAGGCTATTGCATGCAATTCGTCTGTATATACACTGCATAATTTATTTTAGGGGTTGAGTTATTTGTTATGAAAGAGGATGCTGTAGAGATTCGTCAGATTTTGATCCATCAGTATATATCAAAAAAGGTTCAGGAATATTTTGACAAAGACGTGAGAACCTAGTTCTATATCCAGTAGGTGACGTACTACCTTTGGGAAATCGAGATAATTGGAACATTGTATTTGGTAGCCTGTGTATCCATGGAGAATTGAGGACTTCCGTGATGTACAGAGGTATTTCTTTAAAGAACTCAATAGCAGTATTTATTCTTTCTGGCAACGGGAGTGTTGAATTAATTTTATTTAAAAAAAAAAATGAATACTTAAGATTGAAGATGTATTTATGCGTAGGGTGATCGTTTTGAGGGTATAATTTTGAAATATAGTTTATCACCAGTTTTTTCCTTCTCAATAAAAGAGGAGGTAATCCAGCTTTAGAACACATACTAAGAATGGGGCTAGTTCGAAATGCGGCGGTTGCGAAACGTATCGCAGTATGATGAACCGCATCTAGTCTGTCAAGGATCCGGTGTCTGGCAGAGCCGTAAATGAAACATCCATAGTCCATCTTCGAGCATAAAGAGTCTCGTATAGTTTTGATAAGTGTGTGTCTGTCTGAGCCCCAGGAGGTGCTGCTAAGAAAGCGTAATATATTTAATTGTTTTATTGCATTGGATTTTACTGTTGAGATGTACGTTTCCCAATTTAGTTTCCGATCAAATATCATCCCCAAGAATCTGTGATTATTTGTGTAGGGTATTAACGAACCGCCTAAATATAGTTCAGGAGATGGTGGGGTTATTCTTTTAAAGGTAATTTATAAGTTACTATAAAGTAGTTTATCACACTTATCTTAGTATGCGCAGTACCTTTTATGATAATAACATATGAATAAATTTTTGGCACATGAAATTCTGTCCGAACAACTACAAATTAATTTATTTTATCAAATATCATAAAAACTAATACTTCTGCGAAGATAAACTAGCTTTAATTTGAGTTCCAATAGACATCTGTACGCCGAATGGTTTTTGTGACGTACCTCAGTATAAATTCACCGATTTTTAAGTGATTTTTTTATGAAATCTTGCTTATTAAAAAAGCTATATATCGGGAACAATTGAACGTAAATATTTCTATTAGTGCTTACATTTTAGCAGATTTACTCTAATTTAAATGACGTTCTGTTAGATTTCCTAGTATTGTTGGTAGATTTATATTATAGTAGATTTATAGATATAGTGCTCCAAATGAAAAATTATTTTTTTGTTAACGTTTTGAAGAAGCTTCCATTTTCATTCTCCCTATCTATACTTGTCAGACTCATCGGTTTTGACTAGTAATCACACATAGCATTCATGAAATAACTGACTTTTTTCTCCTCTTGGGTTTTTAGACTGTAGTGTTGTCTAAAACAAACCTCATGCCATAATATTTCTGACTAAACCCCCTTCCAACTACCTCCTCGGCTAAAGAAAATGATTGGGGGATTTCAGAGCAGACATTTAAATATGAATTGGAAGTTCATAATTGAATGGTAGCCGAAACCAAATGGGCAGATCCACCCCAGCCCCCATCCGATTCATCCCCAATGGATTTAAGAGATTACTGTTTTCTCGTCACAGCCTGCTTTTAATCAAATACCTTATTTCAAATAATTTAACTTCAGAGTGTGCTGTATAGAATTTAATTGAACAAGTATTGAATTTAATGGAAAAGCTTTTCTTTAAAAGTTTAATCGTTTTTTAAAACCTAGTTACTAAATATTTAATATTAACATTGAACTATTGAACGGTTCCGTTAATTATTCGCGGTCATATGATAAAAAATAGATAATAATTTTATTAATTAAATTATATACGTTTTTCCATCGACTCCCTCATTTAATTAACAGCCAATTAGTTCGTGTTTTAGATAATGCAACCGGATATTTTTAACACAAAAACATACATTTTTTTTACCCCCTATCCATCCCTAATCAGAGAGGGGGTTCGAGTTTTCATTCCAGTTTACAAGCGAATCAGCTCGTGTTATAGATAATATAAAAGGAAATTCAATTCATAAAAAGCATACAGTATTTTTTATTCCATCGGCATGGCCATTTTCGTAACACGGGGGGTTGGTTATCCTATATTTAACCAACCTATTCTAACCAGAGGGTTGAGTTATTTCATAGGATCGTCACGAAATAATTAACGAGGTAAACTGTAGATAACCACCCGGGTGTCAAATGACCAAGAAGGGGTCATTAAAAAAAAAGCCCAGGTCGTATTCGAATCGGTGTTCCTGCAAACTCGAAGTTGCCCCTCAACTCTCTAGGCTACAATGGTCTCATATATAAGAAGCATGCTCCTATTCGAAATTAAAAAAAGCATTCAATGTTGTCATCCCGAATTTACTGTTTTTTTTTATATTAATAAACTTTTATATTCCAAAATATTTAATATTTTACTCATAAGAGTAATTTTTATACAATAGGTCTCTCTTTGTAGCAGCCAGTAAGTTTTCCTTTCGTACCTTACCATTATAGGCCTCCCTCAAGGATCCTATCTACGTCCAATATTATTAACTTTATTCATCGATGTCATGATTAAAATAAAAAAGAATAATAAAACTTTTAAAAGGATACAGGGTCATTTTCTCCGTTTTTCCAAATAGAAAACATCACATATTAATTAAAATGAGTTTTTATATATAATATATTTTTTATATACATAAAAACTAGAGTTACATTTAACCATTGAGAAAGCTAAAGCCAACTTTTTTTTTCTTTTATACAAAATGACGATCAATACCCTCCTATCTCCAAATCAGACCAGTGAACTACATATTACTGTCTTTGTCTAACCGAATTCATTACAACATCAGAAGAAGGAATTTATCATGACACTTGACTTTCTAGCATCGGTTGTTCTTTTATCAAATAGTGTGTGGTTGACCTCGGTCCTATCCAATATAGAACCAAGATTGCAAAACCGTCCCACTCACTTTAAATTTACAATCCCTATTAGTTCGCCAGGATACTGTGGTTTTTTGTAATTGATGTTTAAATCCCATTTATCATATCTCTGTTTCTTTAATAAACGGTCATTCTCGTGGCACCTCCATCATTCGAGATTAAAATCTGGTCATCAACCACTAGTAAATGATATATGAAGACTTAAAGGTTTGAGATAGATTTTTTCACACGATTGAAAAACCAATCATAATAAAAATGGTGTCAAAGATATAGGGTGAAAATCGCTGTTTAATTATATAATTATTTATTTATAGTTTTTCACGCTAAGTGAGAAACGTAGCCGATTCTGAAATAGTCTCTTAAACATAATAAAAAAAGTGAGAATGTTGAAGTATGAGCTTGCCATTGATGTATACCAATATGATGTTTGTCATGGATATCCTTCAAACTACAGTTTTTTAAAATTATTTATAAAGAAAATAACGTCAAATTTGACCCTACCAGTTGACAACACCTATCCGGTCGGTGCCAAAATAACACATAAAAATTAAAACATAAATGAAATTCAATTATTACAATTTTGACTATAAGGGCATTGTGGAGGCTACTACAATTTTTAAGCTAGTAATTCAATTAACAATGACTAAAATGAAAATAAATAAAAAATAAAATAATAATTATTAAAAAAATTAAATATAATAAAAATAATTGAAAGGACTTTGTAGTGATTAATAACGCTGTAAATTTATAATTAGTGAATTAATATAATGATGAGAATAACACAAGATAAAACAGAATACGATTAAAATAAGGTTCCAGTAATAAATAAAAAATCCACCTTACTAGTAATTAATAATTGTCATATGGTGTTTTGAAGGTTGAAAATATATCAATAATACTATTTATACCATAACTAATCGCATACTTACATGTAAAGTTTTTAGTTCTTAATATATA
>NW_027105918.1:123978-134368 GCF_000696795.3 Halyomorpha halys
AAAAATACAAATTGATAATGGAGATTTAACAAAAAATATCCAAATAGTCTCTACCTTCTTTATTGAATATATATATGTATATATTATATATCTTTATAAATTAATGTTGAGGCTGTAATACTAAAATTAAGATGGTTTAGACGATGGGCATGTAAGATGTTTTAATTAAGAAGGTTGAAGCTATTTGGATATTTTTTGGTATTATTAATAAAACTACCAGTCTCGAACAAAATAATAATAATATTTCTGATATTTTATCCTCAAACACCTTAGTGCCGTGATGAGACTACATACAAAATATTTTGTAATTATTTTCTTTTGTGATTCAATTCACTTTAATATTTTCGTTTTTGTCATTTTCCATTTACTTATTCATCATTTTTTTTTTTTTTTTATCATCCATCCAATATCAATCTTCCCTGTACTTTTAAATATCCATACGAGCATGCATCAATATGTTTTTTGTTTTATCTTATGTTCTTGTCTTATTTATATAATTATAATGTTTTTATTAAATTTCTTTAATATCGCATGATGAATCCGGACAGATGCTGCTCAAATTATGTGCACTGTTAATCTTAGGGGTCCTAGTGTCCCATAATAAAGATAGATTTTTTATTTTTTTTTTTAATACGATTGTTGTGTAAATTGTTGTATTGAGCTCATTATTATTTGCTTCGGTCTGTTTTTCTTAAGCCTTACTTTGATTTTTTATTACTATTACTTTTGTATCATTTTCATCTATTCGATCTTCTTAATAGTTTTTAACTATCATCTTTAGTGTATAAGTTTTATAATGGATATTTTATTGTTGATTCTAACATTTTTGTAATTCCATTGGTGTTGGAAACAAAGTTGGTCAATGATAGATAGAACATTTCTTGACTGCACCATCGCAGTTAATCATTATCAATCATCTTTATCATTTAGTAATATAATAGTACACATCACTAATTATTTTATCGTTAAAGTTATGTCGTCCTTGATGGTACGGAATAATAATTAGCATTGTCCATCTAGAACGATCTAACATGAATGGCATGTCCTTTGTACAGTGCATAGGGATGCAGATGTATGCACTTCATTAGTGCATTGAACAGTGATAATATAGACAGGGTTTACTGATGACACTCTATGCAAGTGCATAGGTGAACATTGCATTGATTAAGTTCTCGTCTATATCAGTAATTAGCCCTTGCTAATTATATATTTTCATTTTGTTAAATTAATAAGTGTCTGTGAGATTTTTTATAACTGTATTAACAACAAAAATATTTTTTTTTCTTTTTAGATAACTTTATGAACGAGAGCCAGCATATAGGGAATAAACAATGGACTCACGATGTAATATATTAATATTCTCTTATAAAGAAACATTGTAAAAAATCATTACTTATGAAATTATTTGTAAATAATATATATTTAGTAAAATAATAAAAAAATTAGTTTCAGTCTTTAACGTTCATTCCTCTTTTTTATATTCCATTAAATATTATAATCATTGCTACCATACTTATTTGTACTATAATTAATGTTCATTAATTTATACCTTAGCCTTCATCTCGCTCAGTTTACTTATGAGCTGCATTTGATTATTTCTCTTGCTGGCTAAACCTGGTGAAAGTTGGCCCTAGAATATATTTATAACTATTAGTTATAATTATAATAATTGGAAAGTATAATATTTGGATTATAGAAAAAAAAATTGATGTAATGGTATTCGAAGTTGCTTATTAAAAATTTAGCATTTTTACTAGAAAGTTTTATAATAAACATGAAAAACCTCTAATTTAAATCAAACAAGAGTTTTGAACTTATTTTAAGTTGTTTTTTTTTTCTGAAAAGGTGGTTTTGTGACTGCATTACATTTAGTAATAATTTTAATAACAATAATATAATAATATGTTTAAAAGCCTTGTTTCACTTAAATTAAATTATTTTTTTGTTTACTGTAAAATTTTCTGAATTGGAGAATGAGTTTAGCAACTATTATTCTTAGCAACCCTTCATTTGTAATAATTAATGTAATTATATATGTAGTAATTACAATTACTCTGAACAATAAGTATTCCATTGTTCCTTTTCTATATAAAAAGTTTGTCAATACATATTTTACTATGTACATGTGAAGGAGGCTACATAAGTTTGTCAAGAAACACCGAGGATAATAACTTGAACTAAACTCTTATCTAATAGAAAACACAAAACTACATTTTTGGAATAGTTAACAACTATTTATTTTCCGACGTTTCGCCTCATTTGGTTGAGCTTCATCAGTGCTGTTCCAGTAGAGAGGTTTGAACAGTGACTATTTCAAAATTGATCTACTGAAACGAAATGAAGTTCAACAAAATGAGGCGAAACGTCGGCAAACATAGTTGTTAACTTTTTTTCTTTTCTTTTGACCGCACTCCCCGTCCTCTTCTACATAATTTGAAATAATACGGGCAATCATTTATACATATACACAATATAAATCGATAAAATAAAGAAATCTTATTAAATAATAAAAAAAAATAATTTATTTACTTGAAAATTAAATTTGAGCAAAAATAAAATAAATACATCTTCGAACTAGTATATAACAAAAGTATCACGAGCTTTAGTTAAAATATGTTAAATGGAAACATATTTCCATCTTTCAGGATGTTAAAACAACATAAAATTTAACTAGGTAGAGAGTCTGCGAATAGGTCTGCTAAATGGAGAATGACGTCACGGAACAGACCAGCTGAGCTCACACACTAATTTGTCGTTTTGATAGGCTAGTTGCTAGTAATTCGCGTTTTGTTTGTGTTGTTACTATTTTAATCGTTTTTAATACTTCCAATTATTAAAATAATGTTAAAGTAATGGGGAAAAAACAAGAAAACGTGAGGTGTAAGAAAGATGATGTGATGAAGCTATTGGAGATTTTATTATCTCGTACACATTATAAGGTTACAAAACAAATTAATTACCTTGAAAATACGCTAGGAGTTTACTCTGCAATTAACATATAACATGGACTTTAAATTAGGACGCTTACAATTCTACACTTCTAACGTTTAGCATGTTAAAACGTTTTACATTTAATACATCATGAATAGCCCTAATATTTACATTCAACCTCGTGAACCCCCAACCAAGCTTTGCTACTCGCGTTATTTATGCTAATAAATTAATATTTATGTAATATGAAGTAATATTTATATTGCTTACCACTATTCCAGCATCGAACTCATTTTTTTTAGAATAAGGAACTTGGTTGTATGGACCTAGAAGGGGCCATACTTCTCTCTTCATCTTTGGCTCTTGAGACTTATAACAACTCATCTTAAATAAGAAATAAAATTACTATATATTTCAGAAGACATTTGTCAGCTTTATTGTGTTTTTAAAGTTTCGTAAAATGTAATAATTTACTCAAATAAATTATTTCGTTTACAACTGTATTTCCGTGAACAATACATCTACAATCAAATTTCTTTCAATCTAGCCCTAATGCTTCAAACCAAAGCATTAACTCGATCATTCAACACATCATTGTATTCTTAACACAGCTGCTTTACGTAAATAGAGGCAAATCTGACAAACATTTTATTTTATTATTTACCTTATAATATAGATTTGGGATAGCCTCTAGAGGGAATAATATATATATTTTATTTTATACTACATCGGCCTGGTGGGCCTTAGGTGGTTGATATAACCGTTATATTATATATATATTTTTTAACAGTTGATTATGGGTGGGTATAGTCTCGTACAAAAGACACCCCTAACTATATACAATGTTATTATTAAAAGAAGAAAAAAAAATAATAAAATAAATAGATAAGAATAATGCTTCTTAATACAAGGGGAAAGTAAAATTAATAACAAAAAATAATGATATTGGTACACTTAAATAAAACAAACAATTGCCCTCTAATAGTAAGAAGAAGCAAGTTAATTTGAAAAAGGGAGGAGAGAAGAAAATAGAAAAAAAAATAATAATAATGAATAAATAAAATGAGTAATAATAATAAGTAAAATAGAGGTAGTGTGACTATGAATTAATTTTATATTTATTAAAATTTATAACAGAATGTTCTGCAGCAGTTCAGGCTTCAGTCTTCGGGTTGAGGTTGGGTTTCCCAGGTTGTAGGTCACTGCTCCTTTAACTGTCGGCAACTGGGAGTGGAACTTCATGAACCGTTTTTTTATGTAATCCTCTATTGACTCCATATGAAATTCGCGATGCAATTGGCTATTTCTTATGAACCAAGGAGCATTAACTGCGATTCTTAGGACTTTATTTTGAAACGATTGTAGTTTTTTCCTTTTCGTGAAGGATGCCGCTCCCAAGACTTCACAGCCGTACATCAGCAGTTGCCTAAGAATTATTTTAAATATAAGAGCAGTTGTTTCTGTTTTATTTTGGAATTAGAGAGAATAAAGAAACTTTTATTCACGATAATATCTTTGAAAAAAAAGTCCATTTCAAAATAAAACCGAAACTTATTTTATCATGTGTGCCACTATTCAAGCAAATCAGCGATATGTACTAATTTGACCTAAATAAAAAAAGCCCTGTCTAGTTTTATTATTTTTATCATGAATCAGTGCATATTATTGTAGAATATAACTATCGTTATTTCAGTCTTTGTTAAGCGTGAGACAACAAAAACAACTCACCTCATGCGATCTCATGTCTAATTTCTTTTTATTTGACGGTTCATATCTTCCAAGTAAAGGCCAGAACTGTAACCCCATGAAGTTGGCTTAGTTTGATGGAATGTTTAAAATAATATTGAAGTTTGTATTTCATTCAAGATAAATCATTATATAACAAAATTCAGATTGCATTTAATCTCGAATAAGCAGAAGATTATACAAATAACCTATTTTGGTAGGCTATTGAGAGACTTTCTAAAATATCAGATATATTAAAACCTACGGAAAACTAAATAAATAAGCTTACCTTTTTCTCTGAAAGACATCGGGGATAGCTTGACTTACATGAGAGAATATTCTGTGAAACAATAATTCCAGTATCAATGCTGTTAATGAATATATTTTAATAACTATAATGCTTAAAAATTTAATATATCTTGCACTATTAAATTATTCTTACAATATTTAAATTATTTTATTACAGAAAAAATAATTTTTCCTGTAATGTTAAGAGAAAAACTTTTTCATTATATTTAATTTTTATATTAATTTAACATATAGATATATATAAAACTACAAATATTTCCGTGTACAGATTAATATAACCCTTGATAATTAATGGGGTTTAAACATTGTCTCTAAAATTTGAAGAACAATGAATAATTTAATTAGTATTCGTTGTTGTCTAAATAATAAAAAGTAAAATAATAAACTAAATTAAAGGTTATTCATATCAATATTTTAATAAATATTTATATTTTTTAACATGAAAAGTTTTAAAAAAAAATAATGTTGTTTTGAACCATTTTCAATGCGAAATTTCTCAGTATATATTTCTCAGAATATAAGGATAATAATTTAATAAAAGGAACGAGGTTGAACTTATTGTGTTTAAAATAGTATAAGTTTATTTTTTTTGTTTTATTAGTTTTTGTGTTTAAAATATTATTTAACTTCAAGCTTAATGTTTTGTTTTAGTTTTTTTTTCTCCTTTCTATTTCTTATTTTGTTATCATTTAATTTTCATATTTTTAAATATAGTGAGAATGAGCTCTTTCGTTCCTGTTATCATTGTCTATAAATATAGGATATAATGTAATTTTACACAATAAAAATATAAAAATTAATAGCGAAAAAAAAATAAATGGAACATGATTAATAAACCTTCTTAGTTAAATATATGTATTTAAGTTATAATTTAAATACTTTTTTTTTTTCATTTAAATTGTTACTTATATTTTATTTCATTTAAATTATTATTAATATTTTTTTTAGTATACATAATTTATAGTAGAAAATTCATATCAATCTTTTGAAAAAATATTTAATTTAGCCATTATTGTAAGTTAGCACAGCTATAGCACAGTGAGTCTTGGGGTGAGTCATTCCATAATCTTTAGGGCTTGCTTGTAAATGTTACAAAAAAAGGAAAAGTTTTTTAATGTTTTTTAACATTTAAATATTTAAAAAATGATTATAACTAGTATAATGCTTATTTCTATAGATAGTTCAAAATTGTTGGGAAAATAAATTCTCTAATTCCAAGGATCCCGATTTCTTTAAGTACACGGGAATATTACTTGAAAATATTAAAACTGTGTGACCCACCGTTCCACTGTATCAGTTTGCCACTCTCGGGGTCGGTTGCATTTATTGGATTGGCCCATTGGAGCTTAGGACCGATGGAATTCTAGCCACTCCAAATCATTCCAAAAACATCAATCCAGAATTTCACACTCAAGGTAGATCTATGTTCCATTTGGCGAGGGGCAGATGGAGTGGAGTGGTCAAATTCAAATAATGTTATAATATTCTACTATTTTTACTGAACTTGCATAAAAGTATAAATATTTAAATTCAGATTCATTTCACTTCATTTTTTTTTCATATCGCTATTTTTCTTGAACAGTGGCACATCTTAGGAAAAAAATTTATTTGGAATTGGGACGTATTCCAAAAATAGTCCTGTAGACTGCGGTTACTCTCTTTACGAAGGTCTTCTTACAGTTTTTTCTAAAGCTATTTCAGTTGTTATTAATTACATCCAGTCTACCGTACTAGCTGTAGTATAGTGTATACTGTTTGAATACATCAAGTACAAAATATTTTTTTTCAGATGTGTTACTACTGGAGTCTACGGTACTATCTATGGAATACCTCAAACCATACTAGAGTTGCCCGTAGCTCGGTGGTTAAGACACAACCTTACCAATTTGATGTCTATTGGAGATGCCGGTTCGGATCTGGCGTGGGGCATTGACTTTTTTCATTGAGTGGCGGTCCCACAAAATGAAAAACTTTGACCCCCAACCATGGTTAGGCAGTATATAGAACCCAAATGGGAGTCTTGGCCAAAAAAAAAAAATAAAAAACAAACCATACTATGCACTATCAATACAACCATACTTTACTATGGAAAACCTAACACACATTTTTTTTTTCTTTTTCAGACGTGTTACTATTGAAGCAAAGTAACGATATATGTAAATTCATGTTGAATTAAAAAAAAAAATTCCAAATGTGTGGGTTTTTCAGGCATTGAATAATAACAAATAGAAAATAAAAAATGAAAGCTTTTTTTAAATTTATAATTTATCCATTTAAAGTTTTTTAAGACCCTTTGTGAAGTAATATCTTTACTGAAAATAATCATTATAAGCGAATTTACCTAAAACTTCATGCTAGAATATAATATTTTGAAAAATCAAGAGCAATTAATCCAAAATAATGAACTCTAAGGTTTAAGACAGGATTAGTTTAAGCCGGATTTCTTAGCCAAATCCAACAACTCAAGTTTCAAGTAACTACCAGAAGATACACCAATATTAATTCTGACAATATAAGTTTATATTTTAATTTCTCAAATATTTTTAATAATGAACATTGTAACATTTGTTTTTGTATTGTATAAATAAATATAAACCATTTAAATAGAACTGACCTGAACATAAGGGATTTTCACTCTTATCACACCGTTGTCCCTCTTTTGCCTTCCACCCATGACACTCGGTATTTCTAAGGTGATTGTTCCATTTACTTTTAGCTTTGGATCTATCTAAGAAAATTGACGGATAAGCATAAATGTTTTTTTTTCAAGTATATATACAATATTACATAGAATTAAAAAAAGCAAAAAAAAAAGTACATCGAACTAATGAACCACTTTGATCGCATGTTTTTGTTTATTTTATATCTATTCAGACAATAAATAAATATCTATTGAGACAATAAATAAATATCAATAAATAAATATCTATTGAGATAATTTTTATTTTAATTATTAAAAGATTAAATATATCATACATTTTTGTAATATTTCGGTCCTTCTGAAAAATATAATAATAATTCATCCGTTTCAAGCACATTTTTTATCATCTTAGCCACAATATAAATTATTCTATACCTAAAGCCTATAAGTCTAGAGGGGAAAAAAATCAAATTAATACGTAAAAACCTGCTTAAAAATGTTATTATTACTAAAACATAATTGATTTTTAAACTAATATTTGGGCAAAACTTATTGTATTAATTTTTTCATTTTTTAAAATAATATAACTCAATGTTAATTTACCTTATTGTTCATATTCTCATAATGCTATCTTTATGTATAAAATCAGTATTAATAAAATTGCTAAAAGTAATTATTTCTCAAGCCTTCTAATACCGCTGATAATTGAGGTGAAAATGAAACCTCGGATTATTTTTTATTTCCTTAATATTATTTTCCCATATATCTCATATCCTTAATTTTTTCATATAATTATTATAAATTAAATAATAATCCAACCTCTGCACTGCTAATAATTCTAGTATGGTATCCTTCACTCCTTGCTGGAAAATTATTATATTTGTCAAAAACTGGTACGCTTGATATTTGCTTCATTTTAACCTACAAAATATTTAACATATAAATTTATAAACCTTATTTATAATATGGTCCTATTACAATTATACATGTATTTGTTGTATAAAAAATCACGATATAAAAATAAAAGATAAAGGTTTTCTTTAACCATGAATTAATTAAATGCAAATGAGTAAATAAACCAATTAATATACTGTAACAATAAATATAATAAATTATACATTCAAATTTTAATAATTTATGAAATGTTGATTTATAAAAAGTTATATCTCGAAAATCATTGAACGTAAATAGAGCTCGTATTTTAGCAAATTTACTCTACTATAAATGATTTTACCTACTTTATCTTAGGTTTTCTAATTAAGGTTAAGGTTGCTGTTAGCAAAAATATAGAGTTCGGAATGAAATATTAATTTTTTAAAATGTTTTGACACAGCTGCCACTTTTTATTCCTCCAAACTATACTTTGCAGACTCATCAATTTCGACCACTGTATATACATAGTGTTCATTCAAATAATCGAAAATTGGGATGAATAACTGCCTTTTTTTCTCTTCGGCTCTTGCACTATAAAAGCACCGTTTCAAAGCTTCATAAACTGATTACCTAAGGTAAGAAAACCATTTTAAGAAGTGAACATGGCCGAATTTTAAAATATTGTTATTCAGTGAATGAATATTTTGTAGCTCTACAATTTTCATCTTATAACTTTTTTCTCTTATAGAATTTATTTCCAATCTCTAGACTCTAATAATTTAAAAAAATTGTGTTTTTATGACTATAATTTACATCAAAACTACTTGACCAAAATATTAATTTTAGGTCCTCAGGTGACTCACAATTTATAAGTTTTTAAAGATTAAAATTAAAAAATATTTTAAAAACAAAATAATATAAAATAAAATTTTTGAGAAACATCAGAAAAGGTCACAGTTCGCTGTCCTCTTTTAGAACTTTATGAGATTAAACTAACACAGGTAGATACACTAGGTAGATATACTAATACTACAAACTACAACGCCCCCACACTATATAAATAATTCTGCTGGGCGAAGGGGATAAGGTCAGTCAGCCACGGTAATCGTCTTAGGAACACCTACTCGAAATAGCGGTGAGGGAGAAATCCCTCCAATAGATTGTCACTGTAATAAATAGTCTAACAAACTATATTTTTTGTTCTTTATAGTCATTAAATGAAAATTTCTACAACTTATGCCGGAATATAATAATGACAATTAAAAAAAATGAATCCTAAAATTCAAAAATTAAGATCTAAAACACAACGGTTCTTGATCCATATATTTCTTCTTCCAGAATACACAAAACTGGTATACTTCTCTCACCAGTATAACTTTCAATCAATCATAATTAAAATAACCATCTAGTCTTAAAATATCCATATAGTCTCAACATGCTTATTTTCTTATAACTCTTATAACGTTTTGGCCATTCTCAAGGATATATTATTCACAATATCACAGCTACCAATGTCACTAAAAAGTACTATTCTGTCTTTGTCAAAATATATCATATTATTCTTTAGTCTATCAACTTATTTTTATACACTGGTTTAGTTATTCAGGGAGCGCGGTGGCTCAGTGGTAAGATACTGTCCTAACTCTGAGAACCCGGGTTCGAATTCCGCCGTGGCATATAATTATTTTCTGTTTCACTGTAGTCGTGAGTAAGGCCTGTGGGTGTTGTAGCCCTCTGGATTTCACCGAGCCTCATAAATTGGATACCCTTAATTGGGTAAATCAAATCTGACCAAATCACCTCCTTGCACCGCCGTTGGCCTAGTAACAGTACTTCCTTAGTCAGCACTGCACCCTTAACACTTCATGGATAGCAGCAGTACGGATTTTAATTTTTTTTTTTTTTTTTTTT
>NW_027105918.1:134623-135193 GCF_000696795.3 Halyomorpha halys
AGAAACAAGTGGATTTGGGTGGTTGAGAAGTTTATTATGGAAGGAACGGTATCTGGTTCTGGCCAAATCGGCAACATATAGAATATTGAGGTCCTTATGGATGACTTGATTTGTGACAAAGTAAGGAGCATTAAGGATTTTCCGAAGGATTTTGAACTGTAAGGATTGGATTCTGGAGGAATTTGATGGTTTAGTGGAGCCCCAAAGCTCAACTCCGTATGTTTTAATTTTTAATTTTACTTATTCTGATTTTATTATGTTTCCACTATCTACTACAACCTTATCAATCACTTTATCCACAATACATTGATACACTAATAAAGTAATCGATAAGGTTGTAGAAGAAAGTGTAAATTGAATAAAATTACGATAAGTAAAATAGTGTATGAAAAGAGGTAGATAGGCTAAGATATATTTTGACAAAGGTAGAATAGCGAGCAACCTTTTAATTTTATTGTAAATGAGATATCTGTGAGAATGGCCGAAATGTAGGAGTTATAAACACGTTTAGACCATATGAATATTTTTAATTATAATTGATAAACAAACATTTTTAAACAAGAAATTAAA
>NW_027105918.1:137003-140362 GCF_000696795.3 Halyomorpha halys
ACAATAATTTTATTGTTACAGATTGTTTAGCTATTTTGCTGAAAGCGTCAGATAATAAATAGTTGAAAACTATTTTTTTCTTTTGACCTCAGCCCTCACCATCTTCTTCATATTTTAAATTATACTTAAAATTTTACTTTATTAATATAATTATACTTTGAAATATTTACTCATATTTATTATCTGACACTTTTAGCAAAATAGCTAAACAATCTGTAACAATGAAATTAATAATAATAATAAATGAATAAAGAATAAAGAACAAATCATGACCTGTTCCAGAGACCACCTTTGCTCAGGTCAGTATGCAAACTGGTGCGATATCTAAAGTATGAGAGAAGGGCAGGAACCGTTAACGGCTTTAACTTACGTAAAATAAATAAATAAATAAAAACGAATACGTAAAATAAAAAAAATACAAATATAACAATAATAGTAACTACACGAAATGTCTGATTTAGGAAAAATTAAATATAAAATAAATGACATTATAATAGTATATATAACGGTTCTTCCCCTCCACTCTATTTACTTTAGGTATCACACCAGTACTCGTACTGACCTCAGCAAAGATGGTCTCTGGAACAGGTGGGTGGTCCTTCTTTGTTCCTTATTCATTTATTATTATCATCAATTTTATTGCATTTATTCTTTCTCTCGACTTTTATGAAATCTTAACTTACTTCTTTATTTTCCGTTTTTATATGAGAAATTTTGTTTTTGATTTCTACTTAGTTACTGTGCGTGTTACGTCTACTGTTTATTTTAACTTAATAGTTTTCGTAATTTTTTTATATTCTTATCATTGTATATTTTATATTTATAATAGTTTCCTTAATTTATATATTATGTTGTTTTTCACTTATATTCATATAATTTTAGCCCTATTTTAACCTTATTTTGTACCCTTTCGTATTTATCCTATTATGTCAAATTTTTTTTAATTGTTTTTTTGTATCGTTTTAGCCCTGATGAAGCTCTAGAAAGTGAGGCGAAACATCGGCAAATAAATAGTTTTCAACTACTTTTCTTATGACCGAATCTCTGACTATCTTCTTCATAATTTTTATTTATTTATTGACATTTACAAAGGTATATAAAATACAACAAGAAAATTTGAAGTAGGATCATAATGATACGATACAGTATGTAGAAAACTATCCATTGGTAGAACTCTAAAAACATTTTACAATATAAGGTCACGAAGCCATCTTCTTTTAAGGTGTTTCGGAGGTTTGCTAGGAATGGAAGAGGAAGAAGGGTTAGAAACTAGTGCGTTTGGGTGGTTAGAGACTCTTCATAATTAAAATTAATGACGGACCTGTACTCTGAAATATAACTTTTATATATATATATATATATAAGTTAAGTATCGGCGAAAGTCAAATGTCAAAAAAGAGAAGAAGGAATAAGATGTAACACGTTTGAACTGCTGTAACATACTAACTTTTATTGGGTTCCGCACATCTTTATATATACACATGATCAGCTGATCTACTCAGTCAGCTGACATCGAAGTACCAGCTGACTGTAACTTATATATATATATATATATAATTTTATTTATTTAGTTTTTGATCAAAAGGTGATATCAGAATTTAAGGACTAATGGTGAGCCATATGCTAACAATTATCGAGTCTAGAAATATTACATCATCTATAATTGAATTCTGGAAGAAGAAGTTTTTATTATAGCCTGAAATATCCTCCTATGTCCTCAATAAAGGATATATGTAAGTGGGATAATTCCACTATATCTTAACTACAGCCCTTATTTATTATTCCGAGAAGAGTTTCAAGACAGGGGATCTCTTTTCAGAGAATTCTTACTAGAATAGTATTACGTATTATTATTTTAAAGTTTACTAACATATTAAGTAGGATTATGAAGAAATAATTAACTTGAGCTAAAATCAAGTAGTATATCATATAACAATTCTAGTTAAAGCTACTTACTGGAAACCGGTTTATGTGGAGGTACAATCTGCTTTTAGCATTATTTAAGTTCAATGGGAGAAATTTCTGTAAAAGAATAAAATTAAATTAATACTACCTCGATTTTTTGCAGATTTTAGAATTTTTAAAATATATATTTTCTGATAATTCCCGAATTTTTTTTCTCAATTACTAAATTTTTTAAAAATTCATTTCTGTTACAGCATATTTTTTTCTATATATACCTTCATCCAAATCTTTCAAGGCATATATTTGGTAACAACCATGAATTGCCTGGTGTACTTGTGAGGATTATTTGGGAAGAGAGAAACAACTTAAAATTACTGTCTTATATTGAAATATTACAAAACTTTTATTATATTTCAGGTAAGTTATAACAATTAGTATTTAACTAAAATTCAAAATTATTTGAAATAATTTTTATATAATAAAATTGTTTTTAATATTGCATTTTTGAATTTAATCAATCAAATAATCCCTTCTTTCAGCTTAAAGTATGATATTTTTATAATTTAGTGCAAAAAACTCAATTTTGTGAACTATTACTTTATAATAAGTATTACTAATGAATCACCTCTAGGTTTATTATTATTCTTTATTTTATAATTTTATATATGCCTTTTGGCGAGTATTGTAAATTTGTGATTCGTTTGACAACTTACACTCAGGATTAATATGAATTTGTGAGTAGAGAAACCTTCCATTTTACGATAGATATTGAAATTTAGTTTCAAAGATCTGAATGGTCTAAAGGCGGGATTTTTCGCGCGAGTGGCGGAAGTCCATAACGGTATATAAGCAAAATGTTGTAAAATTTAAGTTTTTTAGAAACTGATAATTTTGTGGGAGTGAGTAGCTCATTGATAAAGCAACGGAGTACTAACTCCAAGAACCCAGTTCGAATACGGCTGGGGCAGATAATAATGATCTGTTTCACTGTATCCGTTGAGTCAGCCCTGTGAGTTCGGGAGCCCTCCGGGCTCCACCCAGCCCCTCATTCTTTTTTTTTTAACTTATAATTTATTTTTATTATTTAGCAGTCGCCGAGGTAAAGAAAGTAGATGATTCCCTCTTATTTTTTATGTTGTCATCTCTGTCGTCTGTCGTAAGTCATAAGTATTGTGTCTTTGTTTTTTAGGTAACGGGATATTGTAAAGTGTCTGTTGAGGGCAGTTTAAATGAAACCTAATGCGATTATTGCATGTTTATTTTTTTTTGAATAATTAAACCAATTTTGTAATATATTTAAATGAATCTCTACGTTGTGAGAAGCTGAGGTCGGGTCAATATGCATAGAATGTTAATTACAGTTGTAAGTTGCAAGAGGTTTTTAAGTTGTTTGTTGAATATTGCTAGTATTGGTGGAGTACAGAAACGGACCTAACTCTAGATGTACAGTTGTA
>NW_027105918.1:140592-142503 GCF_000696795.3 Halyomorpha halys
TATATATACATATCGGTGGGTAATTATTGAAGTAGATGTCAATGATAATAGAAAGATTTGGTTCAATAAACCTTCCTGGTACCTTCAAATAAACGTTAGAACTCCTAGCAATTGCATTTTGGAAAGTTTAATAACATATAGAAAGTGAATTAATATATTTTCAAAAGTCTTGAATTTCTTTGTAGTGTGGAAGACCTCCGACTACTACGCCATGTTTCAATGTTAATAAAGATCAACTTTAGTACTTACTTTTTTATGATAATTTTATGTGCAAATATATACATTAGTAATTTTTTAACGAGTTTTCTATTTTAACTTATATCAATATACTTTTGTATGCAAGCTATCGCTATGTAATTAATGACTGAATTTCGTTTTAAAATATGTGTATAGCTTTTATTTATTTTGATTCAATTAATGTACAGCCAGTTATATCATATAAGGGTATGAAATGAGTTTGGGAATTTGAAATTAGAATAAAACTATATGTTAACACCATATATATGTATATTAATTAAAACGTAAATATTTTTAAATAGGCTAAAATTTTTTATTTTTAAAAATTTCTAAATGTTAGTTGTATAGGATTGTGAGCAGCCTAATTTAAAGTCCATATGTTAGAGGAGCACAATAATTTTTTAACATTGTAAACTTAACAAAATAATATCTCCAACAGGTTCGTCATATTATCTTTCTTCAAACTCACCTGTTCGTTGTTTCCTTTCCTGTTTTTTTTCCCCATGACTTTATTATTATTTTTATCCATTACTCAATTATAGTTCAAAAACGTCCAAAGCAAAAACACAAAACAACTAACCTATCAAAACGGCAAAAGACAAAGTGGTGTGGAGTACCAGCTGAACTCTACACCACTTTGTCTGTTGACGTTTTCTCCATTCAACACACCAACAAACTCTCAACCATGTTAAATTTTATGTCGTTTTAACATGCTAAAAGAAAGCAATGTTTCTCCATTAAACAAACTTTTTTAATATTTTTCCATTTAACACTTTTCTATCATTTAACATGTAAATAAAGATTACGAATACTTTGATAAAAAATAAGTGAGAAACACTCCCAAGTACTTTGTGTTATATATTTTATAATCTAATATTTAAAAACTATACTTTTTTATTAAATTGAAAATAATGAACAGATAACAAAGAGGATTATAAGATGATATTATCCGTACGGTGGAGAATAAAGAGTTAAGCCGAAAATTCCAACTTTTTCGTGGAGGAGTTTTAAAGTTTGATTAGCTTCCAAATATCAACGGTTGAGGAGATAAGCTGGCTATTTCACATTGCGGTATCTCCTCACCACTTTTGTTTCAGAATTAGCCATTTAAACACAGTTTAAAAATAACTTTTTTGAACTCAATAGAATTTTTTTCAGCTCTTTTTATCGAAAAATAATATCAAGTGCCAATAATGGCAATATATATAATGACTTTAACTATCCTTTCAAACAAGATGCACATACTATAAATACACATTAATATACATTCTACACACATAAATTTTTACCTATTAAATAATGGGCTCCCCACATGGACATAAAATCAAAGGAAATAAAACCAAGATTAATAATAAAGAAAATCGCATTTTTCTTACATATCTTCTTTTCTTACATTATAGCAGAAAAAAAGCTGAGGTGTTACTTTAGCAATCCACCTTTCGAACCCGCAGTGGCGCCGGTTCGATTTCAGTCTGGGCGGGTTGACGTTTATTTTATAGCACCCCTATTGGATAACTAAACTCCACGTATATCACCTATAACTAGGAAGAAGATTAATAAAAAAATAAGTCAATGTCCTGGCGCTACAACCTACATCACCAGTAAAAATAAATTAAACAGTCAAACGAAATAATAGTTAGGAAAAAAAAAATAAATAAATAAAATAAAAAAAAA
>NW_027105918.1:142748-179545 GCF_000696795.3 Halyomorpha halys
ATTCATAATCTATATTCTAACGTGATAAATGGAAAAAGTCAAGTTAAATTTTGTCTGTTGAAGTTTTAATAGATTAGCTGCTCGTAGTTCGTGTTGGTTTTGAGGAAACAAGGAACAAGTGAGACAGAGAAGAGGTGATGTAACAATGCTGTTGGAGATTTTATTGTATTGTAAAGATTACAAGGTTACAAACGAAGTTGCCAAAAACATCCGCTGGGAACTACTCTTTATTTAACATATAACATAGACGTTATATCGGTCTGCTCATAATTCTATACTTTGATTTTTTTTTTACATTTAATACATCATGAATGATATTATATCATGCACGTCTGAAGGCTAGAGATAACGTGTCATGATAAAATATCAGTAACAGTGGAGTTTCATGGGAGAAATTTAGTTTTTAATATTTATTATTATTTAACTAATCAAATATTTTATCAATGAAATTACTCACATAACGACGGCTTTTTGGATAGCGTAGTGTCTCATAATTATTTTCCTAAAACAATAAATAATAGCATTAAAGTTTTAAAAATATAACATATTAATTTTAGAAAGTGTTGAAAATTGTACATGTTAATTTCACAAAGTTTTGAAAATTACAAATATTGATTTTACAATGTGTTAAAAAATCTCTAACGTACCCATGAGCTTGGTACAACTTAATGAAAACAATAGTACATTGTAAACTAGCAGTATTTTCTATTATTTAAGCTCTAATAAACTTGAGAATTTAATTCAACTTTTACGACTCGTGTAAAACTATCGAAAAATCCAAAATCGGATGTAAAGTAATCCACTTCGTGGTCCCACATAGAGAAATTTAAGCTTTAATTTAAGGTTTCGCTTGAATAATTTATTTCCAACTAAGTCCTTTCCTTTCTATCAAACAATAACTGTCGAACTTAATATTGCTATTTCATCGAAATTTAACAGAATAGTTTAATATTCTACGAACTGAGGCTACCGAACCACCAACTTCTGCTTATTGACCCTGCTTGTTACCGATAGTTACCTACCACAATATCTGTAATACGTTTTGAACAATGCTCTATAACAAATGAGCATTAACTGGGATTGATCATTTAAAATCAATTCCAAACTCTTTTCATTTTAATTTTAATTTTTTTTATATACTAATTAGTATTATTTTACCAACACTTGGGGTAAAATGTTTGGAGCAGTATTATAATTGATCCCTTATATTAACGTACTCACAAAGTATTCTAAGAGCCCAAATGGAGAAAAAGTCAGTTATTACACCCACATTTTTTATAATATATATATAAACAATGTATTATTACAAGCCAAATTGATGAGCCTGCCAAGTACAGTAAGATGTAATAAAAACTGACTGATGTTTCGAAACGTTAAAAAAAAAAATAATTTTTCATTTGTAGCTACATATATTTCAAACTTCCTATAACACTATAAAACCAAATAGCATAACATTTAAAGAAGAATAACTTTGTTAAAATATGAAACTTAAAAGAGCTATTTACGTACAATAGTTCCTGAAATATAATTTTTTAAAAAGGATCATTTCATAAAAATGTCCTTAACAATCGGTAGTTAGTTAATTTATTTTGGGAAATCTTTATCTCAGGAACCACTAAACTTATGTATGTCAATTTATTTGGGAAAACCGTATCTCAAGACCCATTAAACCTACAGATGTCTATTAGCACTCAAATTAAAGCTAGTTTAATGTACTATAAAGTATAGCTATAACTTATATAAACTTTATAGCCTTAATAGTATAAAGTCGGAGTAGTAGCATGATAATTGCTAAAATAAATTTATTTCTAGTAGTTCGGACAAAATCTCATATGCAAAATTCATTTTCATACGCAAATATCATTAAAAAAATACAACCCCCACAAATTTAAAGGTTTTAACTAGCTTTTCAAGCAAATGTATGTACATCAAACGGTTTCTGAGATTTAGATTTTGATTATATGGACATACGGAATTGAGCTATGGGCTCTAATTCCTCCAGAATCCAATCCTTACAGTCCAAAATCCTTCGTAAAATCCTTAATGCTCTTTACTTTGTCACATCTTCTTTAGAAGTGTTTTGCAGTTCTATCAATGGGTAGATTCTCCACATGTTTGTATCATGTCATAATATCACTTACAGCAAATTTACTTGATGTGTATATATGTATACAGTTGTAAATAACAATAATTAAATTATTTAAAAAAATAAAGAAAAAAAAAGATTTAATCATTATAAATCAAACATTTTTTCCGAACAACTAAAAATCAACATATTGTGAATTTATTTTGTTAAATATAACAAAAATTATTATAAATACGAAGATAAACGTTACAACAACATTATAGTAAATTAAACTAGCAATCAAATTAAAGATTGATAATAGACATCTGTCCGTATAATGGTTCCTAAGATAAAGATTTTCCAAAATAAATTGACAAACTGTTGATTTTCCAGGCCATTTATGAAATATTGATCTTTAAAAAGTGTATATCGGAAAATATTATATGTAAATAACTCTTTTAAGTCTTATATTTTAGCAAGTTTATTCTTCTTTAAATGATGTGCTATTAGGTTTTCCAATTTTATAAGAAGTTTTTAAAGATATGGAGCTCCAAATGGAAAATTAAGTTTTTGTTAACGTTTAGAAACAGCCGTCATTTTTTATTCTATCTTACTATACGTGGTAGGCTTATTATTTTTGACTTATAAATTATACTTTGTTTTTATATATATTCTAAAAAATTAGGGTGGAATAACAGACTTTTTCTCCTCTAGGACTCTTGGGGCTATTATACATAATATCATAATATTATGGATCAAGTATAATACTCTCTAAATATTTTACTTCCAAGTGTTGGTCATATACTTAACACTAATTACTACATCAAAAATTTAACATTAAAATGAAAAAAGTTTGGGATTTGTTTTTAATGTTCCATTCCAGTTAATGTTATTTGGCAATGTCTCCTCATCTAGAGAAAGGACCAGTACCGTACTCTTGGAGGCATTGATGGTCATCCCATTCCAGTAATCCTTCCTGTAGATTCTCCCTTGTATCACAAATGAGAACGATATCATCTGCATATATGAGAGGCTGACTGTGTATCGTCCTCATGTTCAACTTACAGATGACTTCGGGCTATTCGCATTTTGCAAATTTTATGTATTCCATTCTTAAATATGATAAATAAGAGTGGGCTCAGGCTATCCCCATGTTCGACACCTCTATCAATTGAAGGAAAAAGCAGACTGTGGTTAAAATAAAATAATTATCTTAACATATTCATCTATTGTAAATGTGATTAGTGCATAGTATTTTACTGTTACATTAGTACAAAATTTAACATATTTTATTTTATCCTAGTTTCATCATGCAATAGTTTCTTTATGTTCATTTTATTTATCTTACTGTTTACATACATTTAAAGATTTTACTTATTTATATATTTTTATTTTTTTTTTATTTATCATTCATTTATTTTTGTAAATTTTGGTATGAATGCGATCATTTATCCCTCATTACTTATTGAGTTAGGTTGAGGCAGATTGTAATAAATAAAATTTTAGGCTTATTTTTAAGATGCTTTTTATTATAAGATTTAATTCTTATTTTTTCTCATCGACTTTATGTTTTTTTCTTAACTTAAAAATATTGGAAAATAGTTTTTCTAGCTCTAAAAGATAATCTAAACGATTTTTATAGTTTGTATTTTCGTTGGTTCATCTTAGATTATAATAATCTCTAGTCTGCATTACTAAAAATCTGACAATAGAGACAGTCTAATTGTGTACTGCATTATCTTTTATGTCTCAAATTCTGTAATGAGGACCTATGCAGCCTAAATATTAACTCGATAAATAATGATCGAACCCACATCCTTCTAATCCAAAGACTGTAGAGCCCTCCCATTAATGTGTTCAGCTATCACATCCTCATTTTTTAAATTATTATTATTTTAAATGAATTTGTGAGTTGAGATTAACAAATATTCGGAAATATTTAAAATTTATCGGATTTCTATCCTGAGACAGACACGTATTTAGGTAGCTTAACACCATATATTCGAGGCGTATTCCTACAAATTCGAATTAGGGAACAAATTATTAAACATTCAGAAACAAGCCTTAAGAAAAAAATAGCAGCTTAATTAATTTCAAAACTCTATAATCTTTATCTGAAGTTAGCATTCGTGAAACAACATAAAGTTAGACATGTTTTTATTACAAAGAGTTTTTACATATTTATTGTTAATTACATCATTTTTACTTTATTATAGCTCAAGAACTCCATTGAGTGTCTATGCAGTTCCATACTGGAAATATCAAGATTCATTCTCAAGGACACCCTAAAAAACTATTGACTCACACAGGAGGGAATCAAACCCACAATTTTCTGAATCAAGCACTCTGGGATCCTCGCCCCTAAGTGGTGACCTATCACGTCCTCAATTATATTTCTCTTTTCGGTTTGATTTAAAAAAAAAACTGTAAGTAAAGCAAATTTAAATGGAATAATGACTCCTATTGACTAAATTAGTTACATACCAGTTTCAGTCAGTCTTTTAATTAAGAGGGATTTCGGGATGCTTTGAATCATTGCTAATAGACCTGAACAGTTTTATATTCCTATCCGTAAAATTGGTCTATGACATTTGTATCGAACCACTGATTCATTAATTTATTACATTCCCCCTTTAGTTCAGATTACTGAGCATTAGCATCTTTTATTCTATCCTTTTGTCATTGATTTCTTCCTTGCTTCCTACAAAATAGATGGAATTAACTATACTTCAAACACTACAGACTCTCCTGTCGGCATTAAAGAGTATAGTACTCAAAATTTGTCCTTGTAATTACCACTCTTTTATAATTCCGAAGTGAGCATTAAGACCACGTGGATTAGTTTGCTGGAGACGAGCGCTGCGAAGGGCGGCCCTTTGACCCCGCAGTAACCCTATAATCATATTCCAGTAACCCTTTTATTTCGTCCACAGCCCGTTGCCCTCCCGCCCTTGTGTGAGCTCAATAAGAGCAGCCCATTTTCTAAGGGAGCTTTTCATTATCTAACATTGATAGTTGCTAGAAGAAAGGAGTGGAGAGTGTACTATACTCAAACCATCTGTAGAATAATAGCTATATACTGATTACTCCATAGTTTTCTAGAAAAAGAATGTGACAATTGGAAATTCAGATTTTTTTTAGCATATTGAAAAAAAAAAAGATACGACATGGTACTGTCTGAAAATTTGAAAATGCACAAGTTTAAAAACTTTTCTCCTGATAAGTTAATTTTTTTTAATCCATAAATTAAATAATTTTCTTGTATGTAAGTATTTTACAAACATCCGCTTCACTTTTTTTTTTTTTTTTTTTTTTTTTTGGCATTTGTAATTAATATGGTTGGGATTTTCATTTTCACGTTCAAAAAATTCAAAAGATGTAACATGTAAAATTAAAGAACGTGTATCGGTGATAGGTGAAGATTAATGACGTAATGGTAAAATATTTAAAAATATAATTGTTAAAATCCTAGTAAATATAAACATGTATATAGAAAGAATTAGAGAAAACACGAAATTCTCAACCAATGTAATAACATAAATAAACCTAGCCTTATCAATAACAGGCTATTATAATTTATTATTATTTTTTTAATTATATAGGACTTAATAATTAATTTTTAATTGTATAGGAAGTTAAATTACATACCATTTTCAACTGACCTTTTTTGAAGTAGTTATAAGAAGAAGTCGTTTTGGATATACTTGTGTCATGTTTAGGTTTTTCTTTAATGATTCCGGTCGCTAAAAACAAAATATAGAAATTTCTGTTTTAAAATCACGATTCATAAATATTATTTTATAATTAAGTTATTTTGCAATACATTATATAAATTTTTAATGAAACAGAAGAGAGGTGGTAAGGAGAAAAAAAAACTACAACAATTATAAAACAGAAAGAAAACAAAGAAAAAAAATAGTGTTTATTGTTACAATAACACTGTAACATCCAGAAAATGAAATATTAAGTTACTCGATCTTAATATCAAAATTTTAAATGCCTTAACACCAAGTAGTATATAGATATATAATAAATAGCAATGGTTACTTTTCGAAGTGAAATTTTTATTTATCCTTTTTACATTAAGGTAAAGTGGTGTAAATACGTGTTTGTGGTATTTGTTTGAACGTCTATTAAAATTAAAATCATTTACTTACTGATCTCATTAGAGCTGCCTTTTCGGGAACATGAATTCTGAACACTAGTGTCCTACAAATCAATCACGAGTGTTTGTTAAGGTAAAGTATGATATATCGGGTTTCCGATTAACTTATTGGAACCATGACACATTTTCATAAATATTTACTCTATGTACCAGTACTAGAATTATAATACTAATATATAACAACCCTTAACCCTTAATTCAGATTACTAAATTGCGTTATCAATCTTGTAAAAAAGATGTGATAAAATGTGAGCTTGAATGGGATAGTTTAAAAAACTCATAATAATAATAAAGGCATAGCGAGCCAGAAGGTTCGATGCCGACACTACCTATCGCTCTCTACACACATCTGCCCAGTAACACTACTCTAAACTCAAATATAATATATCAGTCTTAAGGCAATCCTCCTATCTACGTTTCGGACTACCTCTCGGACGTTTACGTCGGTTTAGTGTTTATTAACATTTTAGGGATTCGTTCGTTATTAAGTTCCACAACCTTACGCCCATTTTATTTGCAGCAATGCTATAAGCTGAATAAAGTTTTACGGGATGCAGTTTCCCAATGCAGCGTTGTGTAGCCTTCTAAATTATCCCGTTAAATGATCCTTTTTCGTCCCGGATATTTTACATAGTACTTTATTTTCAAAGACTGTTACACCCTTAGAGTAAGAGGCTACGTTTCGGACTACCTCTGGGACGTTTATACGTCGGTTTAATGTTTATTAAAATTTTAGGGATTTGTTCCGTACTAAGTTCCACAACCTTACGCCCATTTTATTTGCAGCAATGCTATAAGCTGAATTAAATTTTACGGGATGCAGTTTCCCAATGCAGCGTTGTGTAGCCTTCTAAATTATCCCGTTAAATGATCCTTTTTCGTCCTAGATATTTTACATAATACTTTATTTTCAAAGACTGTTACACCCTTAGAGTAAGGGGCTACGTTTCGCATCCAAAAAGAACAGTAGTAAGGATAATAATTTTTGAAATATAACTTTAAAGTTTTTGGACAGAAGCTTTTAATTTCAAACCTGTTTGATTTTTTTCTAGTTACCGTAGAACCTAAATACTTAAACCTACATACTTGTTTAAATGAACGGGTATTTTCTCTTGTATCTATATCACTGAAATCGTTCCAGTTTTTACAGCTTATCATACATTTCGTTGCATACATCTGCACTTATTCCGAGACCTTGTTCTTTACTAGAGTTTGTCAAAGTAACACTGTTCAACTGTATTTAGTTCTATAGTTTGCTTGTCCCTCGCCCAATAACACCAAATCATCAGCATACCCAAGCTGCGGTATTTTACCACCTAAAGTTAAACCGTTTTCGGTATAATGTACTCAAATACTAGAAAAACAAATTCGTAAAGTGGTAGAACGAAATAATTTATTTTTTCCTTTTTTTTTATTTATAATTAATTTTTACATTTGTTTGAATCACTTGTGTTTGTGTTTGTGTGAGCGTGTGTGCGTTTGCAACGTAATCATTAGACCCCATAGGCGTTGATAACCTATAGGTTTTGCGCTTTTAAACAACAACAAACAAACAAATTCGTAAAAAGTTTTTATATTAAAAAATAAGCTGAATATAGCATCAAAAACATAAGTTTTTAGACTTCTTTACCTTACCTTTAAGTGCGAACTTACTCAACATTATGTTACATCTTAACAAACTTAGCTACTGACGGAAGGATTGATATTATTTCATTTGATATTGCTCATACTTTTTTAAATTAAAAAATAACCTTACATAATATTTGAGAGGAGAGCTACGAAGATGATGTAGCCTGTAAACATCATAACGCGACTGATCAGTAGGCTTGGGGGTTGTTGAGCACGACCACATGTTTTCCTAACAAAAAGATTTATTAATTTATTTATATTAATTATTAATTAACAAATTTATTTATTAAGTATAAATAATATAATTTGATAATCAGCAATTGTATACTAACAATAATAATTGTCCTTTTGAGTTCACTATTTCGTTTTGAGTTGTGATCTATCGCCGCCATTTAATTAAGTTGTGGACCTAGGGCTAAAAATTACTTAGCCCTTAATGTGGGTCCAGCCGAATGATTTTTAGGAAGGGAATCAGACCTTCCTTCTTTTGGCTGCTGTTATGGCTCAGAGTATTTTATTTATTTCCGACTTCCCCTGCCTTATAATGAATACAGGTGTCCGTGGCAAATAAATCAATTGACAAGTTTAAAAATAAATGTATAATTTTCAGTTTTAATATTCAGTTCTGCGCCTCTTTCCTCTGCCTGCCCCGGGGCAGGTCTTCTTCTTTGACGTAGATCGAAGTGGGTTGACCCTGCAATTTTTTTCAACCCGTACACAAATTCTTCGTAGTTTCCTACGGTTCTTAACTGAGGAAAATCACCCTCCGTGAAGGCCTAGAGTCCAGTTTCCCTCAGTAGTTTCCAAACGCCACAACTTGGACATAGGTGTTCGATATCCATCTCGTGGCCAAGAAGTTTGGCTCGAATCCTCCATGCAAGAGAGATAAGAGTACGGAGTGCAAGCCAATGCATGTGTTTGGCTGCTTACCTGCCGTTTGACCACACCAGTGGAACCACTAGTTTCGGTCCCGAGCTGAACCGCAAGTGAATGCCACAAAATAAAAAAAAAACAAGCTGACAACGTCAGGAGCCCATTTCGTGTCTTACTCTGTGAGCCCTTTATTGTGAGATGAAAATATATTGAGGAAAATGGGTTTAAAATAGAAACATAATTTAGCAGCAGAGTTAGTTAATATATTTATATTACCAAATTTAATCTTGGTAGTCAGGCAGGATTAGTGTGTTTGTGTTCAAATTAATTTTACGGTATACAAACAGAGATTTAGCAGGTAGGTCTCGTATTACGAAAATAATGGAATATGGTCTACCTGCTGAGGATGTGCTGTCACAGAGGCATCCGGGCATATTCTTTCCGCTTCTCTAGTCCAGGTTGAGCCGCTGTGTCAATAGGCAAACAGGTGATTCCCATGGATTTTCAATTGTCAACCGTAAAAAGGTCTGTCTCGTCCAGATGCTGGCCAGAAAGTCGACTCTGCCCTGGTGGTAGGAGCCACTAGGTCCTAACTTGCGTGCCGCGGTAAATAATTTCAGGTGGCTTTACAGTCGAGGTGCCTTCTGATGTACACTGTTACATGGGATACGAAAAACTGAGACATCTACCACATAATTTATACAAAATAAAAACTACCGAAAAATCGGAATGCGGTGTAAATCTGACAACCAATATAGCAACATAAAATAAAAATACTTGAACTCCAAAATTCACTTTGCACAATTGGAACCAAAGTTGGAGACCCGCTATACTAGACCACATCTATACAAATCCCAATTATTTCTCAAACTTTGTGCCAAATCGGACAGGCCGTTTTTGAAACATAGGTGCATCAAGAAAAATACATTTGCGAATGTAAACTATAAAATGAGATGGAATTGGCTAAAATTTATACTAGAAGCAAAATTAATTTTTATGTATTTCTAACAGGAGATGGCAAATATGGAAATAGGCGAAAGTTTATTTACGAAAAGGAAGCATAACGTAGGACGCGTCTTCCTTCAACAATGGGTTTTCCGAGAAACCAATGAGTGTTTTTTTGAATAAGTTAAGGAAAGATCAAATCCACATTGTCAGAAGTAATCGAAAGAAGAATACATCCGAGTCGTGTAGTTGTATCAGATTCCTGAAAAGTAAATATGAATTTATACAGAATGGTTTACGAATATCTAATTGTAAAGCAAAAATTTCGCTGTGTTGATCCACACCAGTTGAAATATAATAAGAATCAATTCTTGAAAAGTTTCTTTGGATTATGTCTGAACACAAATTTGAGTACAAATACGGAACCAAATTTGTTTCCAGATGTCTAAAATCTAAAATTCTAGTATTGATTTTCGATTTTGAGTAAATGATTTGTTTTTAAATGCAAGCATGAATACAAAGTTCTTTTACATTGTTATAAAAGAAGCCAAATAAAATAATTGATAAATCTAATACTAAATCGATACACTGACCCAGGAGAGGCGTAGTCATGAGCATTTGGTCATATTGGGAAATGAACTTCTATATTCTGATATTATTTCATCTATTTTCTTTATACTTTTGGTTACCTTCCGTTAACTCTTGGATGCTATTATTGCCGCTTGTTGTGTTAATCCTTCTGTTACCACTCCTCTTATCCTCAATTCACTTTTGCTCTAGCCTCCTCGAAACGGTAAGACTGAGGATTCCTCTCACTAGTATACTCCTAACGTTACATATTTTTTTCTCCATTATTTCATATCCCTCACGCAGACACCTCCTGCGTTTCTAATTTTAAATCAGGAGCCAAGGAAAGAAGATTTTAGATCTTTCACAAAATCTGGATTCTTTAGCTCCTGATAGAATATTTACAATTTACAATTTCAAATTGCATTAAAAGTAACAGAAAAAACTTTAATCATCATCACATCCAATTATATATATATATATAAATTGTCTACTATGAGATAAATGCTCACTGGACACCGCTTAGTGGACAAAAAAGTAGTTAACTCCTACCGGTTAAAAACCGTACTTGCAGATTAGAGATGGATCGCAAAAAACGCAAAAAAAAAAGTTGCTGTGGTATTCAATTTTAAGATTTTAATTTTTACAATGTAATAACATAATGTAATTCGTTTGATGATGATGTGATAATTAACAATAATGGCAACTCAGCCCTAAATGCAGATAGGCTCAGGTATTAGTGTACAACATGGGCAACGCAACAGCCTACATCACTTTAGTTATAGGCCTGTTATTAATTTGTGAACTTGATAAGTGGTTAGCACTCCTCCCGTGTGGCCTGAACAGGGAGGGGATTTAGGGAATAATATTCTCTCAGATATTTTATGCACATATTTTTTATTTCTCAAGCAAATACCAACAATTTATAGGCAATGGAACTTTAGAAAACATAGACTGCTTAGACAGTTTTACGCAAATGAATGAATTCGAACCGTATTAATGAAAGGATTTTTTTTAAAAGACGTACATGTAAAGTTGATGCAAGTGGTGATGTGGGAACAAAATAATTCGGAGGACAACATTTTTACTTAATTCCAGGATAGAGACGAAGTTCGGTAAAGACTAAAATTATAATTATATATAAGATGGTCGGGGTTGCGGTCAAAACAGAAACAAAAATAGTTGTAAACTATTCAACTGGTCAACTATATATACATATATAAAATTATAATTGTGAGTTTACAGATACAAACTAAGACAAAAAAATTAGGTATTATACCAGTGAAGATTGGCCTGAATGTATTTTACGACTGAAAAAAATAATAAATCTATTTCAAAGAATAAAAAGTTTCTTAATGACATAATCTGACTGCTCCTAGTAATGAAGACAAGAACCAATCAGTCTTTAATCATATTAAATCAATACTCATTTGTACAGATTCAATGTCCGCACTCCAGAGTCTATCAAACTTCAATCAAAGCGGACCTACGATAGACAAAATTCATAACTATATAGACATGCTAAAACATCATAAAAAAAGTGTTTCCTTTCTCTGGACTCCAGGGAACTCAGGAATAGCTGGAAATGAGGCAGCGGATAAAGCGGCTAAAGGGGCTCCTACAATGAACGTTCCACCACTCCAAATTTACGAGCCGAAAGACATAAAGGCATTTTTAAGGAACAGAATCCGAAAAAGTTGGGATTCAATGTGGGCTGCCGTACCACTCACCAATAAATTAAGAAATGTAAAAAAAAATACACAAAAGTGGACAAGTGCCATAAAGGGAAACAGAAGAGAAGAAGTGGTTGTTGCAAGAGTAAGAATAGGACATTCCAAATTAACTCACCTTCACTTAATCACAAAAGAGGACCAGCCTATATGCCAAACCTCTCAGTCCCCATTATCAATAAAGCATATAATTGAAGAATGCCCATCATTTTGTCAAGCCTTCGAAAATAATAAAATTCCACGTACAAGAGAATTGGCCCTTAAATACTCAGCATAATCCATAGACAAAATAATAAAATTTCTGAAAGAAACTCCACTTTATACTAAAATATAATCCACCAATACCGACCAGTGTAAAAAAGGAAATAGTCTACATTCAACCATCAAATGTCGATCAGATGTTGATCGCCCTGAATAAAAATCTAATCTAATCAGTCTTTAATCTTTAAAGAAGTCTTTTATGCGCCAATACTGAAAAAAAATGTTATAATGAGGTGTTTATTATTTACTAGAGATTTGATATGAGGAAATAGTCCGGGGTGAGTTTAGTAAAGATATACAAATAAATAGAACTTATGTGTTTTTTACCGACGTTTCGATCTGAATTTCAGGCTTTCATTAGGGCTGAAGAATTAAAGTGAGATAACGACCTTAATTCAGAGAAAAATAAAATAATAACAAATCAACTTGGGAATATACATAAAAATAAATTATGCAGAAGACGGTCAAAAGAGAAACACAAATAGTTTACAACTATTAATTTCCCAACGTTTCTCCTCACTTCGTAGAGCTTCGGAAGAGTAGTTCAAGTTGATAGCTTTAGAGACTATGTGAAAAATAAAAATAAATTAAGGAGATAAAATATGATAAAAAAAAAAATCATTTGTTCTGTATAATACTTACATATACAATATTTTCGATACAAAAGTCTTTCCAGGAAAGCAAAGCTTTTGTTGTACAAAACAATAATTAGGCCAGTGGTAATGTATGGTAGTGAGAAGTGGACTCTAACCAAGGAAAATAGATGAGCTCTACTGGTTTGGCAGAGAAGAGTTCTAAGAAAGATCTTTGGAGCCGTTAAATAGGAGCACAGGTGGAGAATCAGAAACAATGACGAAATAAAGGAATTGTATGGAGAGCCTGATATCCTCTGTGCTATTAAGAAGAGCAGGCTAAGATGGTTGGAACATGTGGAAAGGATGGAGCCCTGCAGGCTACCTAAAAGGATGCTAAATGGTGCACCAGGAGGAAAAAGGAAAAGGGGCAGACCCAGGCGTCGGTGGCTGGATGATTTGAGAGGAATGGGAGTTGAAAATTGGAGGAGTCTCGCTGGAGACCGCGAGGGATGGGAAAGAGTGGTGGCAAAGGCCCAGGTCCTACAAGGACTGTAGTGCCCAACAGTGAGTGAGTGAGTGAGTGAGTGAGTGAGTGAGTGATACAATATTTTATGTTATCTTCCATTAGTACAACCTACTATCTATTTAGGTTGGATTGAATCAGTCAGTAATCTACGGTCAACTATCTACACCTTACTATCTATTTAATTTATTTTAACGCATATTTCCATGTTTTTTTTTTATTACATTTATTTTTATTACGCACCCCGACCATTTTCTCATCTCATCAGAAAAAAAGTGCTAATAAAGTCCAAGCCAAGACGGTTTTTTCTTATACCTAAAAAGTTTGATGAAATGTCAATTAAAATCTTTTTGAGAGAGCTGACGTCGAAATGTAGCAGTGATTAATTTGTCGCTGATCAGTTTAACATGCTGTTGAAAGCTTACTATGTTATCAATCCTCCTTTTGTTACCTCATAATAAAAGAAGCATGTATCTTAATATATGTATGATCGTTAAAATATACTACAATAACATGAAAACTATATTTCACAGCTAATTGACAAAGGGTACCAGAGAACTCTGGAATGACAAAAAGGGAAGTTAGTTAACAGTTGTCTAAGGAAGTCGGTGAGCGCCAAAGCTCTGTCTCGACTTGCACATTGTGGTTTGAGTAAGGAAATTAAAGGGTCTTTGAGCTATATATAAAGGTAATTGACGTTATAGAACAAAAATTTAAATAATGTTAATATTATTGTCAGTCAATTGAAAAACCTAATCATATATGTTTTAATAAATAAAGATAGAGACCAATTCTCCCGAAAAAAATACCCTCTCTACGTCTTGAAAATATAAATACCTGCCACTTTACCCGCTATTTTAGAATGGTCATAACTATAACTATAATCGTTACAGTCATTATTATACTTTACAAGTATTGCCAGTAAAGTGTGTGTCACATGTGTGTCAATTACGTCAGTTGTAAGTGTGTTACTGTCACCATGGTAGTGAACTATCTATTTTGACAAAAGTAGTAGTAAAAGTAAGTGATTATCATGGTGGAACTATTTGATAGTCAATGTCATACTTAATCTGGCGTGATCGATAGTAATACAAGTAATGTCAGTAAATAAACTGTCACGTTAACTATCCCATGTATACGCCTTGACGGTAAACTATCATAAATTTTCCATTGTTGTAGCAAACATGTTAGCCACTACAATGATGCAAATATTTGATAGTTGACAGCATTAACAGTCACGACAGCAAAACTGTTGTGACATTGTTCTCACACTGGATCGGGCGTGATTACTAATAGTACAAGGAATTTCAGGGGACTAACAGTTGCATTAACTGACACGTTTAACTGTCATCTTTATACGCCTCGACAGTCAACTATTACAACATATCAATCTTACCAACTGTAATCAGGAAAAGTGGGAAAACTGTTGTCATTTGCCAAAAAAATTGTTTCAGCCCCAAAACCAAATCCTCCATAAACCACCAAAATAAATTTTCCCATGGTGGAAAATCCTCGAAAATCAGGTAAAATATTCGCATCGCCAGCTCTGCAAATAAGGCAATAAACAAAACGCATTTCACACAGAGCGAATTTCGACATGTTTCGCCTTGTCACCTTCCACGTGAACTACGAACGCAGCGAAAAAGTACTTCACAACGTACTGTTGTCACGTGAGAAGTGAATTACGACCGATAAGAGTTAAAGAGGTAAGCATTATACAAATAAATGATAAACAGATTTAAAAAACAGAAATTGTTCGAGGAAATAAAGAAATTAACACAATAAAAGCTGCGGAAGACCTTGTATAAAAGTTACTACACTAGTACTTCGACTACTAATTTAATACACAATGCTTATTTATGTAAATTAATAATTTATTATTTCAGCAAACAACAAACGATTAAAAATTTATTGCAGTGCGTACATCTCACAACTTTCAATCACCACCCTACTAAATAATAAAATAAAATAAAAAATAAATCTGTACTGCTACAACACATGTAGGATCAGGGGTGCAATACCTTGTAAGAAAGTACTAGTAACTAGACCAACGGTTGAACAAGGGGGTGATATCAGGATTTGGTCAGGATCATGTTTGACCGCCAGATTTTTACTCATTTAAGGGTACCCACTTCGTGACGTTAGGGTGAACTCTGGAGGGCTCCCGAACTCACAGCTACAGTGAAACAGAAAATTATTATCTGATTCAAACATGGGTGCTCAGAGTTAGTAGCACAGTGTCTTACCATTGAGCCATAAGCCCCTCCCCCTAATTGTTTAATTATATTTTGTATTTTTGTTTGTTCTTGCCATTAAAACTGTTATGGAAATGTCTTATAAGAGGATTCAATAGACGTTTTTTCATAGGCGAGGTTTCAATTGTGAGGGAGTGCTAGAATTTGCATTATTAATTTGGCGTATAGATTTATTTAACATTGAAGATACTGGTTCTGTGTAAATTAGCGCCCCTCTCGCTATGATTTGTTATGTATAGCTCTATTGAGAATTTGAGTTATTGGTTTAATAGTAGTCATTTTTATCACCCTTCACCAAAAACTTCAATAAGACTGAATTAAAATAATTTAACTGTTTAATCATCGTGATCTGCTGAATTCCCGATCCCATGAGAAATGCATTGTGGGAAATTTAACATTTTTAACATTAACATTCTACAAATCTCCCAAACATTTTAAATGAATATAAAATAAATTAAGTTTAAATGGACCTTTTCGGTGGGATGAACCCTAAAGTTATTTCTTGTGCTAATACTAACACCGTCTTAAAATATTTATAATTTATCGTTACATCTAAATTAGCTGATTAACAAATTTATATAGTTACTCTGGCAACTCACAACGTTATGCTTGAACTCTAATAACTTCTGCACTGCCCTATGGGTTATCATTGCTCTCATAGGGTCCATGATGAAGTTGTTGAAGGCGACGCTAGGCATCATGTTCATCATCAAGATGACTCCGAGGATCATCAGGTGGCAGTAAATCCATTTGGTGAGAATTTAATACGACAGTAAATTCTCAATTTTTCACTTGAAAAGTTGAAGTGTTAGAATAAATATAGACTCAGAAACTGATTCATGTTTTGGGCCAGGAACGATAATGATAAAAGATCGTCCATCGTTCCTCTAGGTAAACAGGAAAACAAACTATGTTCACTAACCTTTACCTCTCTAAATGACTGAGACTCGTTATCGTTTTAACTGAACCACCATATGTTAATTTTTTTAAGTACTTGAATAATGTTATGTTTGAAGGCAAACTCCCTAAAATTTAAAACTGATAATTAATTAGAGGTTCTAAATAAATAAAAAGTGTTGAACACAATACAAATACATCGGTTATGATGAAACTTACTCTAATTTGATACAATTTATAATTATTACTGTCATATTATAAATAATGATATATCATTGAGCTTGTTAAAGGCAGGTTTGTTGACTTTTTCGAAACGGATTCTCATTTTGTCAGTCGGAATGACAGCCATAATTCAAAAAGACTGACGTGAAAGACTTCAATCATGAAGACATTATCAGTCCAGACAGTAAGAATCCTGTGCAATGTACCTTTTGATTCGTAATGCACAGAAAGTTTGGCCACTATTCAGCAGTAAGACGTACAATATCAACAAAGCAATCGCAGTTGGTGCAACAATTCGTAGTTCGTTTTATCCGATTCGTACCTTAATAGAACCTCTGGAAAGATGAATGTCTGCTCTTTCAACCGACATCGACAAAGGTTATATTTGATGTCATTATAAGGGCAAAATATAGGTTTTAAAAAGGGGAATAAATTCAAACATTTTAATTTTTATCTCCGGTTCTAATTTGTTTAACTATATCCGGTTTATGCCCTTTGGTGCAGTTTATAGAGCCCTGAACCAATGCCAAGTTTGGTGTAGATCGGTCGAGTAGTATTGAAGCTATTTCCATTTTTTAGAGGTTTAAAAAGAAATCAAAGGCAAAAAAATTTAATTTTTCATTTTTTTCTAAAATTCGTATTTATTAATCAAAAAAATATTTTGATACTAATAATAATAATGTTGTTTATTGGCGCGACTGTGGAGGTCCAAAGCCTCGTGGTTTTCATAGGGTGGGTCCGTCAGTCCCATGCCTATTTTTGTGAGTGTCACCCATTGGATGACGGGCCAAACAAATGCCGCGGGGGAGGCTGTGATTGAGTATTGTATAGTTATAAGCTACAAAATCCCGGATAGGGTCTGGGTTTCGAACTCGCAACCCATGGGTTGGCAGACAGGCGCGTCACCACGCTGCTACCGTCACCCCCAATAATAATATAGTGTACAATAATTCATAACAAACTGTGTTCATTAAATCTATAAACACCCACAAACAGAGCAATAGGGAAGCATTGCCATGTCAGCTAGTCTATATATATAAAAGGGAATGGTCGAATCTATGTCCACAATAAACTTTTGAATCACTGGACCAATTTACGTGCAGTTTTTTCCAAACGTTCCCTTTCTTCATGGAAAGGTTTACAGATAATTGAATCCCATAATTAGAAAAAAATGATTTGAACAAAATTGAGAGAATTTAGTTTATAGCTCGGAAAGTATGCGTTTTTCCCACTGTTATTGTACACTAATCGATTCGTCTCTTTTCGAGGAATAAGAAAAAAGCACTACTGATTCTATTAAGCTATGTTATATTTACAAAAAATTATAAAAATATAATGTGGCTCGTATTAAAGTAGGTCAATCATTTTTTTTTTTTAGAAAAGAGCATTTCATATTGGTTTTTAGTGTCGTCTCAAACTACCAATACCATCTTTCGAAGAAATTAAAAATTAGAAATTTTTCGCCTCGATTTATTCGGAGGATTCTTTCCTTTTGGTGACTATTGTTCATATAAACATTCATAACTCCTCTGCTCTTTCAGCTTACATCAACTAAACCTATATTTAATATACCCCTCATAAGGGCGAAATATAGGTTTCAAATTGGGGGAAATATTCACAATTTTTTTTTTGTTTTTTTTACATCTCCGGTTCTAATTTCTTTAATTAGACCCGGTTTGTGCACTTTGGTGTAGATTGGTCGAGTAATACTGAAGTTATTTACATTTTTTTGATTTTTAAAAAGGAATAAAAGGCCGACGTAAGGTAGAAATTTTAAACTGAAAAAAATTATTTTCCGATTTCTCAAAAATTCGTATTTAAGGGTTTCTTGGTGTGCTTAAAACGAATATCAACTTTGTTGCACACATAAAAAATCTTTTACCACACTCTGATACGCCAGACGGTCTGACAATCAGTACGAATTTCCTTTTTCATTTCTTATGGCATATATTGGTTTAATTAATGTTACCAAATCATAATAATGAAGTACACGTAAATCATTCATTTTAACTAAATACAATAATGCATAGCAAACTATCAATTGTGGTAATAAAATCCTCAAATATACCAAGAGCGCGGCATTTCCGGGTCAGCTAGTTCCTTAAAAATGTGAACTGAGGTCATTTTTTATGAATGGGAAAAACACTTTTTGCAAAAAAAAATTGCAGTACCAGCAATCAAAAGCAATAAAATTTATGCGAATCTGACTGTGAGTAAACTTTAATTAAGGGAACGGAGAATATCTGGGAATCAAACATGCAGCATATTTGCACGAGCTCTGTTTGTTCTTCATTCAGAACGGAAAGAGCGGCATTATGTTTGCACCTCCTCTTCTTTGCTCCTGTTATCACACTTTACTGCCTCAATGTTAATTTTACACTCAAATTATAATTAATTTTCTCTAATTATATGTAATAATGACCAGTATAAATTCTTTAATGGGTTATAATTAAAAGTTTTTTGATAAAATATCCTATCTTTCGTTTAGTTTATGACAAGATATGTAGATAAGGTTTACGTAATTAGGATTTAATAATTACAAAGGTAGAAAGCAAAAATAAAATATTTTTTTAATTTTTAAAAAAATGAAAATTTTATCAAAAAATTTTTAATTCAAATTGTCTTATAATATCTATTTTTTAAACTATAAAACATTTCCCCCATCATTTTTTAAATAATAGAAAAATATAATTTTTCTGCAATTGTAATTTTAACTAGATTAAAATAAAAATATATGGTCATATAGTCAGGATGAACCCGAGCAGAATTAATAGTGAGCTCTTTGGGAAAATGTGGAGACATAAAGGGGGCGGAGGTACATCAAGCAGATGAAGAAAGAAACTGGGAACTTAGGAATCTCAATTAGGGACTACCTCAATAGAGATGAATACACGGAAAAATCAAGGAAGATAAAGGTCTTTGTGGGTGCCAGAGAGGTGAGAAGGGGAGAGTGTGGAGTGAAAAGAAAGAAAAGTGCCATCTGAAAGAATGAAGAAGAGGTGGGAAGAAAGGAAAGGAGAGGAATGTGTGGAGAAATTGGGATGAAATTATATTCGCATGGTCTATAACGTTTCATGTCAAAAAAATAAATAAAACGTAATTTGTCCTTGGTTATAAAATAATGTCACCTTGTTAACGAAAACAAATGTTGATATTTTTTTTTTTTTAATAGTACGCTATTTATTATGTTTGTTTATTTCTTCAGTAGGATTTTTTTTTTAATGATTATATAGTTGTATTTTAAGCAATTTAGGTTGAATGGGATCCTTAAACCTGGTGTGGAAAAGAAAAGAAGTAGTGCAATAACACCAATACATAAGAAAGAAGACTAGAGAAACCGTCGAAGTCTCTAGTTCCTTTGTATAACATACAAAGTCCACTTTAAAATCCTAGCTCCAAGCTGTTAAATGGTATGTTTGATAGTCCAGGCAACAGGTTATTTCTGATTATCACAATGTTTTGTACCATTAAATAAACAATCAATCAATCAAGTTATTATTAGCTGGATTGTTATGCAACTCAATAAATTAAAATTGTATTTTATTTATTGTTTACAGCAATTCATTTCCTATGTTTTTACTGACAAAAAAGGGATAAATAATTAAATATTAAGTTTCGTTTTTTCCCCTGTGATTAAAGCAGCTATCAAACTGGAGGTAATTTATGTGGAGGCATTTTTATATTGATTTCGCCATTTTGTTTATCCGTCTAAATTTCTGATTTGGACATTCATTTAATCAAAAGCACTTGGTCATTTATAATCTAAATTTAACGCGGTTAGAACACAGTAAGAAATACAATAAAAATGATTTATAATATAATAAAAAAATAGGTAAAATGCATTCTCCAAAGGTCCGAATCAGAGGTTAGTCACGTGCGGGTCAGGTTTCTCACTGCCATGAGGAAGACAGAGGAATAGTAAATCATTGCTCCAGCGACCAGTGCCATCCTTCTTCCACCTCTGGAGGGCTTTCTGGACATTGTTTCGTCAACTGTCAGGTTCCCGCTATATAGCGGGATAACCTTATGACTGTTAGAAAAGAAACATTATTTAAAATAACTAATATTTCAAATAAATAATGAAATGTATTATATATGTATTGTTTATGTATGATGTACTAATTTATTTTAATGAAGGGTACGAAAAAATATTAGTATCATACTGCTTTTAAAAAAAGTAAAATAAATCAGCTAAACTTTGTTTTCTACGCTATAGAAATTGCTAATTCCCAAATTATTACTTAGCATATTTTTAAATTTAATATCTCTATTTTTGGATGATTATATCGTCCCTGTACATCGAATGTATTATGCGAATAAATAAATAAAGGAGGGTACCAAAAAGAATGTTGGCTGATATACCCACCAGCCTTACGCAGATCTTAAAAACAAGAATGGCTACTTATATAATCAATATAAGAAAATAAGATCAAATTAAAACGTTAAATTATGAATTAAATATTTTAAAAAAAATAGATTTATCAATTTTGAAGGTTATTCTTTATGTTTCGGGTTACGATTCCATCTCTCAGTGATATAGTACTATATGAAACTTTTTATATATTTCCATTGGCTGGCGGGTTACTTTTGATAATGTATTGGAGGAATTTTCATTTCATACTAATTGTTTGTTATTACTTTTTCAGAAATTCAAACTGGGATTACAGGACTTCGTTTATTACGTTTATTTTTACAGATTATAATGTGGCGTTAATAATCGTCTTCTTTTTTATTACATTTCTTCTTCTCCTTCTATCATCTTCTTTTTCATTACATACGACCATGGAAAGCATGCGATTTTCGAGTTTTTTTGTTTTGTTTTTTACAAAAACCAATAGTTTCTCGATAAAGTAAAAAAGGAAGATCTATGGATCTACAGGTACCTCATGAAGTTGATGAGTTACAGCATCTGATGCGTTATGAGATGCGTTTAACTGCCTAACAAAAAAAAACAAAGAAAAAAAGAACCTTTTCTCAAAAGAATAATCAACGTGTGATGAACAGTGTATTTCATATCACAATAGTCAGTGGTTAAATATCTACGAAAGACCACTACACAAGCCAGAACCAAATTAAGATTAAAAAAAAAATTGGTTTTTGTGTGGTAGTAATTAATTGTTTCTTACTAGCATAGTTATAGCATATATAGTTCATAGCAACAATAATTTGTTTCTTCTTTGGTGAAACCATCACACCAACATCGTACTGTAGTGGTATTTTTTGACGTTTTATAATTTCATTTTGTATTTTACTCTAAGGCTCTAAATCCTTATTTAGACGACTATATATTATTCTAATGGATCTATCCCAGAATAAATAAAGAATATTATTATTACATTGGTTAATCGGAAGGGACCTATACTCTTATACAATAGCTGGCCTCATGTCTCACGACAGACAATGAAGAAATAAAACGAGCTGTCCGTCCACACCTATCTTGTTCGCCAGGCTTATTCTCTGCAGATTTCCATATGTTCAGAAATTTGGACAGCTTTCTTAAAGGTGAAATTTTTATAAATGAGTATCAGGTCAAAAACGAATTTTCTGACTTTGTTCTTCACAAAACCCTGATTTTTTTTCAGTTCTGTAGTTGAAAAGTTGGTAACACATTGGGAAGAATGTATCTGAGATAGATATATAAAATGAGGGTAAGTATTTTAAATACAAATATTTTGATTTCATGAAGTTGTTTTACTAAATATCCTTTCTGTGAAAACTGACATTTCATATGCAACGACCCAATAATTTTAGTTGAACACACGTGTAATTGTTTTTACTGTAAGAATTGTTTATGTGTTAGGACGATCGACTGAATATCGAAATCCGAAACATTTGTAGCACGTCCCGGCCTCTCTCTCTCTCTCTAAGATGTTAAGATCCTATTCTAGGATCTAATTTGTTTGAAAATATTGCAAAATTATTTACATTTTTAATCTTTAATAAGTACTATTGGTAAGCGCATCATGCCTGTACTAATGAAATATATGAAAAAGCTCCTACAAGCCCAGAAGCTAATTGAATTCCTAGATCCTATTTTTAAATGACTTTTCCTGCAAGATTGATAAGTGGAAATAAGTGGAAATGTGAAACTCTTAAACATATTTAGTCCGTTTTCCGAAAGTTCCTTGAAACGATTTCCCAGAAAATATATTTACTTTTTTTTCCTAATTTAAAAGCCAAGTTTATAAATCACTGCTGCCTAACATCATTATATAAAATATAAATGAAAACTTTGTCAATAAAAATTATATAAGTAAAGGTCAAACAAAAAACTGTCGTGGTACGCACTTCACACGATTTTCTCTTACCACCTTTCCACGAACTGAAATTTATTCATTTCTATTATTCTTTAATTTTCAAGTATTGATGATAAAAACATGACGTGAAAAAATAACAAAATGTCATGTATGTTTAAAGTATTATATTATCAATATTTTTTTTCATTATTATGAGGCATTAAATTTTATAACTGAATTACACTTTACTGTTTAAGTTATAAATAAACATCAATAACTATTCTTGACGCTGCTAAAACACAAAATGTGAAAAGAAGACCCGACGAATGCCGAATGCATTTCTCTGCTCTTCGATAATATAGTTTATAGTTTATATATAATATTTACACTTTTTAAGACTGGTATTTGTTGTTTAAATAAAACAATTTGTATTCAAGTTAAGTCACAAACATTTTTTTTTATTATTTCTTAAGTAGTGAGTGATAAAAGAGTGACAATAGTGTTAAGTTAATCTGTGACTAAAAGTTATAAAATAAATAAAAAGTGACAAAATAGGGTGATTTGACTGAAATTAATAACAATAGCAGAATATCGTGCAAAACGTTTTTAAATTGTGAGGTGTGAATTTATATTTAAGACTGTCCCTGAGCATCCTGACCATCATCAGGTTGGCCGAAACGTCGGACACTTAAAGAAATAATAATTAGTGTCTTAAGACTTAAATTGGATACAAATTATTTTATTTAAACAAAGGTTTATAGCATAACTATAGTCTGCCCAGTGGTATAGAACAGACACAGGTGGAAGAATCGCCGTATGTGATAACTCCACTCCTAATTCTTCAACTTTCTTGAATAGGGAATCACTAACTAAATTCTGATTCATCTGGGTGAATCACATGAGAGTAAGATTTCAACAAAAGGATTCAATCAAAAAATCTATGCTACCTTCACCTGACTATCCCTCCTAACAAACTCTAAACGTGTTCAGACATTTAATTGTTTTTTTATTAATATTACACCAAATTTCTCCATATATAGAATAATGATTGATTATTTATCAAAAGAGGCGAAAGGAACGATTTTATAACAAAATACTTCATGAATTGTATTGTAAAGTTAGTCCTTCAACGGAACAGAGTTACAACAGTAACATTTATTGGGGACATAATCTAAGAAGGGTGATGTTAAAAGAAAACTTTGGAAATGAAAAGGGGGAGTACTTTCTAAAGAACATGGGGGGGGGGGGGAAGAGAGAGGGGATGATAGTGCGCTTTAAATCAGCTTTAAGTACCACTTCACCGGTGCGGTACTCCACTTCGTCCCGGGGGCTTTTCAACCACTTCCAACTTTTTTTATATAATGAAAACGCCTTAGAAAGTCAACGTAATTCGATTGCTATCCTTCAATAAAAATATATTCCTGCTGCTACACAGTATCGAATAATCGATATACGTCAAAGGGAGTACTGAAAGATATCTATTATGAAAAATACATAACAGAATAAATACTAAGACATGACAAAAGTATTTGTTCAATAATTTATTCATTATTTATTTACTTCAAACTGATCCTTTATGTAATTATGTACAACAACTGTTCCCTCTCTTGCACTCCGTTTTACAAATTTCGCAGGAGATGTTGAGGGAACAAATTGTCATTCCTGATTTTCCGTGGCACAATTAGTAAAAATACTAAGTGCGAAGGCAGCAGCCCAGAAATTTGCTAACACATTGTAGATAGGTTCAGCAAGTTCAATTCTGGGAACAACAGCCTTCAAGATTAGGTCGATCTTTTGAAGTTGTGTTGCATTTCTAAATTGTAGAGCTATTGACGCTCTACTGTGCAACAATTGAAGAAACTATGAAGGGTTTTGAAATAGAATTCGGGTTGACAGGAGCAAAAGCATGATTAGACCGACAGAGTAGGCGATTTGAAAAAGGTTCGGTTGGTACTTGGATGCAGAAGGCATGACGTTGTTTTTTGCAATTTCTGATAACTGTTATAGAGAACAATAGAGAGAGCTTTGCGTGCCTAACATTAATCTATCGACTTGTTTGTATAAATAGTGTTACGAGTGGAAGGATCATCTTCATGATTTGCATTGCAGGGAAGTACACATCCCTACATTTGTCATTTTCCACTTTAATCTCCCCTCTAATACAATTATATTTTAAATTGTGAGAAAAAAAGGCTGTTTAAACATTCTTCCTAATTGATTGCAGGAGATTTTATCGAGAAAGTTATTTAAAAAAAAATCGGAGTATCAATGTAATTACAAAATATTTTATCATCACGTAATCCGCATTAGATCATATAGATCATGAAAAATGGGTAAACATAACTACAATTAATGCTAATAAGGACTAATACCACATACGAGTATATGCCTATATAAGTATATTCCTGGAATTTTTGCCAGCATTATATTTTAATAACCCCAGTTCGCCCCGGCCTGCTTAGGCCAACCGGAGTAAAGCGATATTTCAACATGTCAGTGTTCCTTCTCATCTTTTACGCTCAAATCAAATTAAAATTCTCAGAAACTGAGGGTGTTAGCACCTAGATTTGGCTAATAATTTTCAAAAAGTGTTGTGTGGAAGTAGGTTTTTTACTATACCTGAATTCTTTTTTCAAAGAGATAATAGACCACAAACCAAAAAGTTCAAATTGAATATAGTGCGATTGCACAACTAAAATTTAGTTTATTTTTTATGCGTCATATTTTCTTTTAAAAAGGAAGCAATCATTTAAAATTAGTTAAACAAGATAATCCTTTATAACTAGAGATAATTTTTTTTAAATTAAGTAGAATTTCTTATAAGTTATTGCATTTGATTGATGGTACACCCTACGTAGGTTCTACATTGGACTTGGGACGTTATGTTCTCAAGATAATATCCCCCCCCCCCTTGTGGGGATATAATGATTAAGAAAAGAAACCCTTCCCTTAGCATATTATTAGACAGTGTCCCAATAAAGATGTTAAAGACTAAATCTAGATACTGGCGGCGCTGTGTCGCGGTGTAAGTAGAACGAACTCCGGAGAACAGGGACAGCCGTGGAGCGGACAATGGTTCACCACCAGAGGTCTGCCCCTCCCCCCTCAACCCATCCCCCCTCCTAACTTTGTTGGTCAGTTAAATGAGTGGGGTCCCTCCGGTCTACATTACACACCCAGCTCCAACTCTACTTTTAATTCTACTAATTCAGCCCGCTGTTTAGCTTCAATACATTATCTCTTATTTAATGTCAGGGTTGTTATTTAAATGCAATACCAGTTCATGTTAATTGTGTGGTATTTGAAGAGTCGAATCAATACCGAAATATTTCGGCGCATATATTTAAATGAAGCGGATATAATTAATTTACTGAAATTATTAAGTGATCTTCACTGTAACCGAGAGGTCAAATACATTTCAACGTACTTTCGAAGTATCTATATAATTTGATTACAATTATTAACCAAGTTTACTAAGTGCATAATTTTGACAAAATTATTTAAAATTATTATTAAAAGATTCCAATTTTTTTAAACAGCGGGAAAAAAAATGTATTATCTCAAAGACTGTATTAAAACTATAACCTAAGTATTTAACTCTTCTTAGATATAGCATACACTATTATAAATTAGTAGGATATATCTAAAATAGTGTAAAATATAGATTCTACATTAGAATCTATATATAGAATATAGATTCTAAAAAATACAAAATTAAAAATATTGGATTAATAATAGTTTATAGTTTAGGATAAATAACAATGAATGAACGAAAAAGTCACAAACAAATCGGCACTACATTTCATACAAATTGGCTCTATTTTCCACTCTTCATGAAAATTCAAATTGGTTTTTCCACCAATCTAAGGTCTGCTTTTAGGATTACAATCACAGTAACTGTATATAAACAGTATGAATATTAAATTTTCTGCAAAGGCATTATTGTCACACTATCAAGTTTTGAGTGACTATTCACATAAGCAGTTGTGACTACATGTTAACATGACGTTAAATCTTACATGAATTAACTGTCATAGTTTGCCAACCTTCTTAGCCGTGTATATGGTTCTATTTTGTAGTATTTATTAATAATACCATTATAATCTTAATTATAGTTTTACTTTTTATTAAATTTAAAAATACATTATCATATGTAGTTGTTTCCAAAATTTATTTCCCATCCAATATTTTTTCAGCTGCCACCTATTTGAAGTGTATAAACGAAAACACTAACGCAATATACTCTCTTTTTTTGTGATAACAGCATTATAACAATAAAAATTCCATCGTGAAAACATAATTTTCATCGGAAAATAAATTTATAAGTATTAGACTGAGGTCAGCTAAAAATCATTAAACTCATTCAGGTCCAAAAATAAACTGGGTGTCTCGGAATCGGTTTTATATTATTCTTGTGATTAACAAAACAATTTCTTCAGTCTTTTAATTTCGCAAATAGACACAATTGCTCAAAGTTAATGTATCTTTGATGACTTAGCATTAACCACTTTATAAATGTAATATTACAGTACTTTGAATTAGGTGTCATCAAAAAAACGTTTTTTATCTATAACCATAATTTCTTAACTAAACTAAAGTTAAATATTTTTTTTATATAAAAGATTAATGATGTTTTTATCTAATATGAAAGAACAGGATTCATTCAAGAGTTAAGCCTAAATAAATTAGCAAAGTCATTTTTAAAGAGATAGTTTAATTAACAGTTTGACTACTTTATATCTCAATAGATTGAGAAGGTTTGACTACTGATCTAAGATTACTTATACTTAAAGCATCGAAAACAGAAAAAGGTTCATATTATCTATTTATTTAATATTATTGCATAAAAGATTAAATTAAATTAAGATTATATTAAAGAATCGACTAATTCGTAATATGCACTATGAGCTCGAAATATTTATGTGAATATATATGAAATGTCTTTATAATTAACAATTCTAACCTCCGTTCAGCTGGAGATGAGAACGTATTGGTGCATTCGCCTTCACTGGGGAAGGTTTATGTGACCATTAAAATTAGGACGAAGTTGAGAAGAAATTGCTCAATGTGACGGAATGGCATGCAGACTTGCCGATACATACTGCACTAAGCACACCATCAACAAGCCTTCCAGACGTAACAACATACTGCATAAAAAAAAAAATAATAATAAAAAGTGATCAGCTGCGTCATTTTTTTTTGTTACTGTTGGCGATCACAAAATCCTAAGCTTTTTTTTATCACTTATCGGACACTAAGGACCACTTATTCAGATCCAAAAATAAACTGGGTGTCTCTAAACCAGTTTTATATTATTCTTGTGATATATATGATGATCGAGGCCTAAGCTATATTATTTAAAAATATAATCATCTAGAATTGAAACAAATCCAGTTTTACAACATCAATAAATCGATTTATTACTATAGAAATTAATAAAAATTACGACTTTTTACTGTTCCTGCACCAAATATCATAGAGGTTTTCCTGTAGTGGAATAGAAGAAATTTTTCCTTGAGTAGAATATCCCGACAGGAGGAGAATAGCAGCGGAACAATCAAGAACGTGGGCAGGTGTGTACCAACATGATTATCATACCGTAAGCAAGCGGCAGTAGATGGAGTATCAATGCTAATGGATGGCGAAGTGGGAAATTCGATGAGGGGCGTAGGTGAATCGTGGCGATGAGCTAACAATATTAGCTAAGTTTGTTTAACGTGTTGCCTCTATAACTCAATATGGCCGCGGAGGGTGTCAGGCCCCCTCCAGTTCTCCAAAGCTGGTAGGATAGTTGAGGTAGTCCGTGTTGCTCAACAACATAATATTAAATCATGTTATGGGCCTATACTTGATAATAATCGAGTAGGCAGTCAGCTTCGAGAGGGGGGGGAGGAATTTCAGATTAAAGTTTAACTAAAAAGCACTGGTTTGATTAGTTGTAGAACATAGTTAAAAAATAATTTAAAACTTATTAAATTGTATAACTCCGTACTTCATATTGTACATTAATTAAAGTAGCACATTTAAGTAAACTATTACTCCTATCAAGATAAACATCATAAACTACTTTACAGCTCATTAAACTAGCTTTAATTTGAGTGCTAATAGACATTTGTACGTCAAATGGTTTTTGAGATGTTTTCAAAATAAGTTCACTAACTACTGATTTTTTAGTACGTTCCATACAACATTTTTACGAAATGTTGCTTTTTAAAAAGCTATATCTCGAAAACTATTTAACGTAAATAAAAGTAAATATAAATAATTGAGTTCTATTAGGGCTCATATTTTAGCAAATTTACTCTTCTTTAAATGACGTTCTCTGAGATTTTCCTGTAGCGTTCCTACTTTTTAAGATATAGAGCTCCGAATGAAAAATTAGTTTTTTTTTATCGCTTTGAAACAGCCACCATTTTTAAATCCCCCTACCTATATTTGGCAGACTCATCAATTTTGACTATTAATTATACATAGTTTTCATTAAAGTAATTAAAAATTGGGGTGAGATAACTGCCTTTTTTCTCCTCTTGGGCTCTTGTACTATGATCCTTACAGCTTGAATGCGAATATTAATAAGCAAGTTCAGAAAAAATTTAGGGCCAAACCTGCAAGATCACCTGGAAATCAACAACAATTTTCAAAAGTGAAAAAACAGAAGAGCTGAGATCAACATCATCATGGGTGCTACATCTCATCGCTGAGTCTTGGCCTCCTCAATTAGTCTAACCCATTGGTCTCTCTCTCTCTCTTGCAGCTGTTCTCCTGTTGGCTAGTCCAAGAAGAGCTATACTATCGGCATCTACCCAATCCATCCAGCGCAATCTAGGTCTTCCAGCTCTTCTTTTTTTTCTGGACGTGTCAGCATGATTTTGCTGAAGTGCATCCTCAAATGAAGGTCAGGCGCTACTCTACTTAAGAATTTTTGTTAAGTTAGGTTAAGATGAGTGGACTGTACGAAAGAGATTCAATTGGAAGAAAATTTACTTAAATCAAAACAAAAGGAATCTAATGAACAATTTACATAATTGTAGAGAGAGAACAACAGAAAACATTTCTGGAATCTATTGAATAAAATGGTTATAAGGGAGTAGCCAAAAGAAAACATGGTTAGATTAGGTTAATAATTTTGAATTGTGACCATTGCAGAATGCAAATATTGATTATTTGATGTAATTGTAAGAAGATCGTGGTCCTGTTGGGTAAGAATATTATAATTTGGAGTAAACTCACTCAGATGGATTGTAATGCGGCTGATTCTCTTCTAGCATCCTCCTGCCTCCTTCTATTCTTCCATCCCTAGTAAGGCAACCACTTCCTGAAGTCTAGACACGCATGTTAACATTGTATTGAAGAGTAGAAAAAATGATTCCTTTGAATCTCACAAAAAAATAGCTCTCGTCTACTTCTCACAGCGATCGCTGGAAAAAAGTGTTGTTTACTATTGGCCACAAGGGGCGCTAATGATGCTCATATTAAAGGGACCATCCTTCGTTCATATCTTTTGTTTATTAAATGAAACAAGGTCAACAAATATTAGACACGTGTCCAAGGATTCTTATCAATGCGCTCAGTGAGCCGAGTAAAAAAATATTTTACTTAATCTTTGGTATTTTACTCTGCATATATTTACTGGTTATTGTATAACAATTTATTTTTTTGTGTAAAATAAGAAAAAAAATTGTTGGCTGTATTATATGAGTTTAGGAATATAAGAATCACTAAAACCGTAAGTAGCTTCTAGTAAAATAAATAAAAAAAAATTGTTTAAGAAAAATTATGTCAGACTAGGTGTTTTTTGATAGCCTTAAATACGAATTTTCTCTCAAATTGAAAATTATTAATTTTTAGGATTGATATTTAAGGATAATTTTTTTCTGCTGATATCCCTTGTTCATGAAATATAAAAATCTTTTAAATTTTGTCCTTTTATAGGGACTGTATAATTTCAACTTATGAAGAAAATGGCCAGGGTTGCGGTCAAAAGAGAAACAAAAACAGTTAACAACTATTTATTTTCTGATGATCCGACCCACTGTGTAAAGACTTTAAAGTTTTACTTTGAGTTTCGAATTTGTTTGGGAAGATATAGTTTGTACCATTGGGTGTATTATCGTCACCCCTAAGCCCACCTAACGTGTTGATTAGTGCCGTTATCTTGGGCTTATTGTGTTTTTTTTTTATTTCTAAAGGAAATCCAAGCTCATTCTCAGGCGAAAAAAGGATTTTTTTTTCAATGGCTATTAAAATAAATATTCAGAGGTTTATGAAGTGCGAAAAACGAATCTCAACTTTATTTTTCCATAAAAAAATATTTTATCCCACTCTGATAGTTCAGTCGGGCAAAAGCATTTTAATACTGTGCTATTATTTTTATACATCGCGGTGTTCGTTTTTTTTTGTAGATTTAGAATAACAAGAAATATTGTCAATGAAATTAAATGGGTTAAAATTAAATCGCAAAAACCAAAAATAGCTTCCTATATAGGAAGTAAAAACAAATTTTTTCTGAAAAAGTTATTTAAATTCGTTTTTAGATTCCTGGATAACTCTTAAATATCAATTCTCACAAAAAAGTAAAAATATTTTACACGGAGCATATTACAATATTAGTCGGTCTGAATAGTTTCATCACACCCAACCCACATCATATTTTATTTGAACCGGCTAGGTAAAACATGTTTTGTACTTGTATTTGAAGAGAATTTGAATAGCTTTATTAAACAGGACAGAGACAAAGGCGAGAGCTAATGTAGAAGGCTAGAATCAAAAACGGGCTAGTAGAATAATTTTGATGGTGCTAAGGTTCAAGTTAATCTCTTCAGGATTAAGAATTACAGCGCCCTTCCAGTTTCTCTTGGTACACAAAGGATTTCAACACATTGAAGTTGTCAAGTACCTCAGCATAAGGGTTGGAAGGAAGTTCAACAAGACGTCTGTAAGCTTGAGCTACAAGAGAACTAGGATGACTCTGGCTCACCGTATCCAGAACGTATCTTGTGGCTTTAGATGCCTTGAAAAATTGACTATTTATAAAGCAGTGGTTGTGGATATCTTGAGATATGTGTCCCAAACGTGAAGCCTAAATCTAAAACATAGGCAGAAGAGCAGGTCGTCGACTGTTCAGCGAAGATTGATTTTGCTGCGAGTCACTAGTACATACAGTGTTTCATGAGGCACTTCAGGTGTTAGCAGCAAGGAATACCTATCGATCTACTCCTGTGAGAAGATTATTACTGGCACAAGTATAAGAGTTCAACAGTACAAGTTGAAAGTCTGACAGATTTATCGGTGAATCTCCAGCGAGGGCCTGTGAAAACTCAACCTGTTGGATGCTGTTTTTGCAAAGCTCGTTGAAAAATGCAAGAACATCAATCCTCTATGCTCCAGTTAGGTACCAGATCCCGCTTAGCACGTCATATTTGCCTGTACCACCTATGAGACACTCAGGGCCAACCTACTGAGGGAGATAAGGCTCTCCATCCTGACGGAAAGCGATCCCCCTCCAATAATGACCAAGAAGCGCTTTGTATATACGTGGAAAGAGATTTTGGAACTAGCAAGAAATCAAACTGCATAGCGGCAGAGGAAGGACAAACTGCTTGCACAGCTAACAAATGCGGTTTGAGCAAACGTACTGCTCGAGGGGCCAAAGAGGATAATAATTAAATAATAACATTATGATAATGATGATTTTCCTTGTAAATGTTTATAACAAATATGGTCACTTCAACTCAGGTGGTCACTTCGTGAAAAACTTGGCTAAATTTGCTCTAAATCATTACAACCCTTCAATTGTTTGAAATTTGTTGTTTTGTACCTTAATTGAGGCGGTAGTAGGGAACATGGCATTTGTTCAAAAACCATATTTTTATAAATCTCCATGAGAAGTTTTTAAAAAGATTTAACAATATATGTAACGAGCTCTCATATATTTTATAGTACAATTAGGTTGCTTTGGACCGGACTTAGAACTTTTTTATTAATCAGAAATTTTTACCCACATACAGGTGTTGTATTTTTAAAAAACGCCAATTTATACTGTTTTGATATCTATGTATTTATTTTTTATTTTTCAAACAGTGGAATTTAGGGTTTTGAAAATATTTATGGATATGTAGTGAGTAGCTAAACCTTAGTTGAGTAGACCTGTAGTAAGTTGGCTGGTGCAATTTGTAGGAATATAAATGACTTTTATTGTCTTATATCATTTTGCAAGAAACACCAATTCAACTGGTCTGATAATGATCGTCATAATATTTTTCCATCTGTCCATAGAAATGAATTGAGGTTTCGAAACGGGACATTATTGCGACATAGTAACTCTGAAAAAGTACGCCGTTAGGTGATATTATATTTAAGACCCTCGCTAGGTTTTCCGTTTCAAATATCGTAGACCAAATCGCGCCAAGGGTTGAAGTAGGAGTAGACATTCTTCGGCAAAAACTCTTTCTCTTTCAGAAGATAATCTTACATAAGAAGATGGAAAAGATCCAAAGCTCTATTTGGTTTAATAAAAGTCCGCAAAGGGTCCCGTATTGTTTTTCTATTCCTTTCGGTTATTGTTTATCTTTTTCATAGAAAACTTCTTCTCTAAGAAATATTAGCCCAAGTAGATAAATTGAGAAATGTAATAATATATACATTTCTTTTAATTGTAATTACAACAATTTGGGTAGTACATTTTCTAAAAAAATGTTGTAGTCATTTTGATGTAAACTTTCATGGCCTTATTATCTAACATCGGCTAGGCTTTGTCTTCATTGAAATAATCTGAAAGATTTAAGCCTCTAATTTTCAAAAACTAAGTGCAAAGTACTTTTAATTGTTTTTATTTGAAATAATTAGCCATCTATCATTGCTAAAAGTAGGGAACAATAGATAAAAACAAAATATTAAAACATCATGTTACTAACTATAGGAGAAAAATAAATAGGTGTATGTAGTTGACCATAGATTCGATATGAAGAAACCATTGTCAGTAATGATACACAAATATGTAAAACTTATTTATTTGTGCCGAATCAAGAATAATCTTGATGTCAGATTCGCCCGAATCAGGCTGATGAAGGTCAAAATGTAAGCAGAAATAAATAAATTTTACTAATTTATGTGTCATTACTGACCGCACCTCAACAATCTTCTCCTCATACCAGAAATATAATGTTATTGTAACAATTGATTAAACGTTTTCTCTATTCAAATAGAAATATGAAAATCTAGTAATTTTCTTTGTTTACTTAATCTAGTATTGGAAAATAATAAGGAAAAGGATCGTCATCGTGAATAATAAACAAGTTCAATTCCGTTACAAGGATTAGGTTCAACCCAAAGTACGATGGTGTGATGAGTGCACTGCATTATTCTTTTTGTATATAGTTATTTGCTGATATAATAAATTGTAAATTTAAATAACAAAATATTTTGTGCTAAATTACTTTTTTTTAAATTTAATTAATTGTAAAACATCCTTTAACACATGAGGTCAAAAATATCCTAAATTTGAGGTGATAATATTTACTGTATAATGGGGACACCTAGAGCAAGTAATTATATGCAAAAACTTCTTTAAACTAACCCTACAGCCTAGTTTCTTCTCCAACACCCTGAAAAGACTTGCGTAACTCCCTCTCAAAGTGATAAATATTGGGAGATTACCACTTTCCAAGATTAGTCCCTCGACCGGTTTTTGGCAAAAGGAATCTGATTAAACTGCTCCTGTTGGGGACTAATATATTTAATAGAGAAATCTAACTTATCGAGAGCTTTACTCATTCCCAACATTTGAAATTCAATATTTTAGCCATTGTTCACTAATTATATCAGGAAAATCTTGAAGAAAATTGTTAGAAACATTCTATAACAGGATTTATTTTGGATGCTAAATTAAACTGGACTTCATTTGGCAGAAATTAAAAGGAAAGGTAGGTTCGCAGGTTGGACGTGCTATGGGTATGACCTGTAGTTTTAACATAACAATTACACACTGGACATACACGGCGATTTTATAGCCTAGAATTCCATGCGTTGTGGTAGACAGCCCTAATGCGAACGCTCAGTGGAATTCAAATAATGGACTGCGCATAAACACCACAGGAGCGTTTCGGACCATATCTAGTGGGATTTAGACGTTATCCTTTCATCGGCGCTACTTTACTTACGACTAAAACATGCATTTCTGACTCGTCTTAGAATTTCAAAAAATAGCTAGTGACAAAAGATAGAAGAACCTGGAGGCATTAAAAAGTAGTCAAAATGGCAGAAAAGGAGTTATTGCTTCGACAATATTTGAAAAATCCCCACCTCGTTCAGACTAAAGTCAGCTACTTCTATCCTAACATACAAATACATTGGGCGAGGTTCTGTAGAAGCTCAAAAATACTAATCTCGTTTAACCTATGAAACGAGGAAAACCTCAACTCTGAACTACAGAGCAAGTGTGAGCAGGCTTTGGAGACATTTCCTTTAAGGAGATTGGATTTCTTTTTCTACCCAGTCACAGGGAAATGATAGAGATCAATAAAGCCTCTAGTGGAGCCTGAACATTTATTAGACATGTTCATTAGCTCTTTCTTAAAACAGCATTTGCATACATAAAGCGGCTCTTGATTAACCCTTGAGAAGAGCAAGCAAGGAGTGGAGCCAATATGCTGGCCTAAGACAGACCACCTTGTTATAAATATTATAACGATATAACAATGTGGTCAATGAATCCTCTCCTTCTAAAACAAAGTGATTGCTAGACTATATAATAGCAAAGAACTTTATCTGAACATTGGGAGTTTCAAAGGCCACTGCAGACTTCGAAAACTTTAAAGATTTGTGGAATAGTTGGTGACTAAACCTGTTATTAGAGACAGGCCTACACTAGACCGATTATATTAGATTTTTATTCAGGGTGATCAACATCTAGGTTATTACACCCTTTTTACTTTATTTATCTTTTTGTCTTTGACATTTGATAGTTGAATGTAGACTATTTCCTTTATAAACCGGTCGATATTGGTGGATTATATTTTAGTATAAAGTTGAGTTTCTTTCAGAAATTTTATTATTTTGTCTATGTATTCTGCTGAGTCTTTAAGGGCCTATTCTCTTGTACGAGGAATTTTATTATTTTCGAAATCTTGACGAAATGATGAGCATTCTTCTCATCATATTATTATATGCTTTATCGATAATGGGAACTGACAGATTTGGCATATAGGTTGGTCCTCTTTTGTGATTAAGTGGAGGTGTGTTAATTTGGAATGTCCAATTCTTACTCTTGCAACAACCACTTCTTCTCTTCTGTTTCCCCTTATGGCACTTGCCCACTTTTGTGTGTTTTTTTTTAACATTTCTTAGTTTATTGGTGAGTGGTACGTCAGCCCACATTGAATCCCAACTTTTTCGGGTTCTGTTCCTTAAAAATGCTTTTGTCTTTCGCCTCGTAAATTTTGAGTGGAGGAACGTTCATTGTAGCAGCTTCTTTAGCAGCTTTACCCGCTGCCTCATTTCCATCTATTCCTGAGTGCCCTGGAGTCCAGAGAAAAGAGGCACATGTTTTAGTATATAATTACTATAATATATAATTGTGAATTTTGTCTGTCATAGGTCCGCTTTGACTGAAGTTTGACAGACTCTGGAGTGCAGACAATGAATTTGTACAAATGAATATGTTTGAGTATTTACTTTCTATGGATTAATGAAGTGCTGTTGAAATCGCCTGTAATAATGAAATAAAGTTCAGCTGTAAATATTGTTAAGTATGTAGGTAATCTATATCTTTTGGGTGTCTCATGTATTATTATTGCAAAACCAACATTTTCATCTTGTTTGTAGTCGTCAGTGTAAATTATTTCATAATTTGAATAT
>NW_027105918.1:179689-187209 GCF_000696795.3 Halyomorpha halys
TATATATATAAAACATTATTAAGGTCTTACTAAGCAGATTTTTTTTATTAAGAAGACGTCATTTAAATCCTCCAACACAAGGACCTCTATTGCATGAGCGTCTCTTTTGGATTTCATTAATAAAACAAGAAATCACTTATACTAGTTGTACTAATCACGATAGGTATAACAATATCAGTAAACAGATACGAAAATGCAGTAATATTTGCATTATTATTATCGTTTAAAAAATCTAATTGCTAGTATTGCATCATCACCACATAGCAACCGATAGAAAAAAACATTATTTCCCAGCGACCTCCATGGGCATAAGAGGTGTAATATGAGATATATGAAAGGTGTATAGAGAGAGCCATTTTCGCTGGAAAAAAATTTTTTTTTTCCCTTTTCATTGCTAATTTACTTTATGATGCGTAAGTAGATATCCAAGGAGATGCACTTCGGCTAGGGAAAGAAAAAGAGAGGAGAATGGTAAGCGATAAAATGACGCCTTACCATCCTCCTGTATAAGTTCAACTCAAATTTCCTTGTCTTACTTTAGCCTTCCTCTTCATTATTTCACATCAAATTATCAACAGCTGCAGATTCAATGGACTAAACCAATCAAAGTTCAGTAACCCAATCTAACCAGAAAATGTTTTTGTTTGGCCACATCTTCCAAACATGTTAATTAATTTTCGCAAACATTCTACTAATAATAATCCATTACATCATACAATAGTATTATTATTAATCAATCTATAAAATTATTAATCAATCTTAATGATGCATAATTCATCAATAGTACTTTTCCTCGTGGTTTATTGATTAGACGACTTATACGTTACTAACACCCCACTGCCACATGCAATTAAAACGCTTGTGATTGTGCAATATGAATAATTTCGGACCGAGTTTATCCAGAAAGCGTATGCTAAAGTGGTGCATTACCAATTCGACGATCTGCTTGCTACATCGGCACTATTTGCATATGAAGTTTGTTTGTTCCCGGTCATGTTTGCTCCAAACAAGCGGGCCATATTAATAATGCCTGTTTGCAATATTAACAAATTTTGTATTAATATAAGTAAAGTGCTATTCTGAGGCCTGTTTGTATAGTAATATGTTCCTATCATGACCAAACAAATATTTAGAATACATTTTGCCTATTAATCATTTTCACTATCTTTTCATGGTAGTAATGATTTTTACATACTATTAAGATTGGAATGGATAATTTACAAATATTACCATGTTTAAAAAATTGTTAACTGGCAGGAAGGACTGGAATGTTCATTATTTTTACATTAAAACTTCACTAATTTTAACAATAGCTATTAGTTTAAATGTATAATCATAATTTTCAAGTGAAAAAAACTGTAATTTTTTTCCATACCACTACCACATATCGAATAATAGATATGTTTATTATGATACTATACTGTATATATAATCTCTTAATTACTATTTAAATAAAAATATAATAAAATCAGTCGGCTATGATCTATTAACCAGCCAAATAACAGTTTGTTCATGTATTTTCTATTTATAGTTTATGTATTTTAATCAGTGCGATAAGGATGGTGAAGGTTGATTATATCTAAGTTCTGTTCCGACAACCACTGTTCAGAACAGTACTGATCATGCGTAGTAGAGGTTTTGGGATGGAAAAACCCGTACCACCCATGATGCGCACAGTTTCGGACTGTCAGAAGTGGTTGTTGGAAAAGACTTTTAATAAACAAGTGGCCTTATAGAAAACCGTACATACAATGGTTTTGGGATGTGATTATATTAAATAGTAAAGAATATATATATGTATGACCATAAGGTCCATAAGGATCATAAGTTCATGTAACTTAAAGGGAGCGTCGACTGACAGTAACAGGACTAAAAAGAGCTTAATGTTAAGTCCAAGTTAAATGAGGTGTGTTCTAATGTTCATGTTGTTTACGTGACTAAATACTTTCTTCTTATAGGTTCTTTTAAATGCCGACTCTATTTTCTTGATGTACTGTAAAACCCATATCTCTACATATCAACTAAGGTTGCTTGGAGGCAACTTCGTTTGTTTATTATTTCCGCTAGGTTTTCACACCCTTATCCCTGATTTAAATGTCTTAGGCGAGAGTTTCCTTAGAGATCCTCTTGGCTCTTGTAAAATCGATTCACAGATCTCACGGCTATTGTCAAAACAGCCTTTATAGAGTTTCATTATTTTACGTTCATTTAGAAAGAATTATTTGAAACTTAGGCGGACATAGTTTTAGTTGAGTGTTACTCATCCATCAAAAATGGATATCGCAATGGGTGGACTTACCCTACTCTCCTTTTTAGGAAAGCCACATATAAGTGATATGGCCACACTTTCTGAACTTTAGTTTACGTTAGAATTAAAAGGAGTTTACACCATTGTAATCTTAACTAATATTGAAAGCAGCCAGTGACGGCGTCCGACTCCATTGCCACGCCCCTTGAGTCTTTTTTGTTTTATTTTTCTTGGACCCTCTCCATTATTCTCCTATCACCAAGACATGAAATTTCTTTTCACGTTTTAAAAATCAGTAACAAATCGATATTTTGAACGACAGATCCTTATAAACAAGAATTGGCAACAGAAAATCTCATTTAAAAAGAACTAACGACTCATAGCACTTACATACAACATGTATACATAACTGGTGTATTCTCATTTAGCTATAATATTTGAGTAAGTAGTATTATACATTATGATATAATGTACTACAAAATTAAACTAATATTATCTAGAAGAGTTGAGAAGGTTGAAATATCGCGGTATCGATATTATTTGGGAGAGTTCTGGCTGAGAGGGCAGCTCCACGCCGGCTTTGGCTGACTAATTACACAGAGTTAGGAGGAACCAATTAAAACACCTCAACCGAACTCTTCTCCTTTTTCTTTGACACGCCATTTTAAACTTCGTTCTACTTTTATCCTCTTATTCCTTTTTTTTCATTTAACTCATCTTTCTTTTTTTCTAATCTTCTCCAGTATCAATTACGCTACGGGATTAATCCCTTGTAAGTCACAAGAAAATTCTGACTGTGGAATACTAATACAAACAATTGAAACAGGGCGGTGAAAATAGTATAAGACAGAAAATGGTTGGAATAGTTTTACACGTAATAGTATATTTTCAAATTCTGGTTTATACTACTTATAACACCTTTATTTGACATTTCCTATAATCAACAACCCATGTTCTACAGCTTGTTATAACCATAACTAATGAAAAACGAGAACTATTTTTATTGTTAGACTAAGACAAAGAAACAATAACATTACCAAGTAGAGTGGATTTTGTTTACATCCAACCTTGTCTATGCCTTGCGTATTCTAATATTGCGTGATGTCGTAGTCTAGCAAATAGAGAAACGCTTTTGTAATAAATACTATTTAACAGCTATTATTATAAACTATATAATTGTTTCCAAGAACATTAAAGAAGACCTAACCAAACACCAAAGGAAGCGATCTATTTCTTTGTCAAATCCGACAAAGGCAGAATCAAAAAGGTCATTCAACCTGACACTGACATCACTTTACACATGTTGACAGGGTCATGTCCCCACAAAACCAATGTGACCCCCACTTTCCAGACCACACCTTCAAGAACTTTACTCCTCTACTTTCCTAGATATCATTGGTTAGCCCCAGTATTCTACTGCCGATATTATTGGTCTCCTTTCAAATCTACTGCTCCTAATTTTAGAATGTCCAATTAGACAAATTCTCATTTTCCACTACCACTTGCTCACACAAAATTCGATTGGACAAGGTCTCCCTCTACCAGTTTAGCATCCCCTTCCTATACTTCTTTTTATGTACATATTTTGGCAATGGGCAGAAGATTATAGTTACTAGGCTTAAGAGATCCTAGTTTGTAAGAAATCAGTTTCAATGCTTACTTAACATTGTATTTTACAATAATAAGTAAATCTTTAAGTGTTTATTCGATGTAGCGTTCTTTAAATCGCACCAACAATGTTAGGAGAATGTTCTTTCTCTTTTTCGTATTTTTTTGGAAATCATTCTCAACAAAAATATTTCTTGTGCCAGAGCTCAGACTACTCACGTCAGCGCCAAGAGCTTAATGGTCCCTTCAAGTTGTGGAAGAAAAATTCTAATAAGGGAATTTACCTTACACAATTTGATTTAATCAGAGAGGCTCGGCAATTAGATATTAATTTTTTCTTTCATTGTTTCATTTATTATACAAATATTTTTTTCTTTTTTTTATCAAGATTATACTTAAGTTTTTCTTGTGTTTTTTTTTCTTACATCAATAAGATGTGTTTTTATGTAATCAGATCATATTTTTTTTTTTTAATGAAGTATAAAGAAGTTTCCAATAAAAGCTATTTCCTTTATTACAATATTTCTTTTAATCAGAATTATATTTTCTCACGAAATATAATTAAGCACAGATATAAATATAATCCAGCACATAAAGAATAAATATAGCACATAATAAAGCATAAATATGACATAAAGTATAAATATAATCTAGCACAGACTGAGATATGACTAAGTTTCGCAATCTAGCCAACCCAGGCCATGATTTTATACTGAGCTCTTTCTAGGCGCATTTTGTTTTTATCTAAAGAACTCCCCAACACCTATATCTGACTAACCACACCTTTAACTTATGAAGAGCTATATAAATTCAATGGGTTATCGCTTGACTAAAAAACAGGGAAGACACGGTTGATTCTCGGTATATTTGGATTTTTATAAGTAGTTGAATAAGAGATTCATAAAAAGATTTTACATTGGCTCCCTAAAGACGTACTTTCGGTCATTGATCAGTACGGTTAATTTGGAAAAACCATATAATTATTCCGTTGCTTATTTTGTCTTTATTTATTTTGCATGGAAAAGCCACCTATAAAATATTTAAATATTTTTCTATTACCGATGTACCCAACCCAGAGGGGAGAGAAAAGCTTTATTCAAAACAAGTTGTGCAAGTCAACTGTATTGGATTGCTAAGTACACAGCACACTTAAATCTAGTCAGATATTTTTCTAAAACTTATAAAATGTAGGCATAGTCGAGAAAACGTACAATATATAATAGTAATATATTTTTTTTGTTTTATTATTTTGTTCTTTTATTTGTTTCTCTCAATACTATACGTATTTTATTATTAATCTTTGTTTTTTTTCACATTTCCTCTCTTAACCCAATACATAGAATAAAATTAAAATATAAACTGTAAATTATCGAGTCACTATTGCAGTAATTTCGTCTTGCTACAGGGTTATATATATTTTTCTTTAATTAAATGTCATCATCCAAAGGTAGTTCACACAGTTCCTGGAAACATAGTCCATTTTGGCCAACATAGGTGGAGTAAACAACCTGCAGATATATATACAAGGGAGAGAAATTTAAAACGGAGATGGGAAGATAAATATTATTTATTGCCTTAGGTGGAAGTGCGCTCCATATGAAAGCGAAAGAAATGCATAAATACAGATAGGGCAAGTTGAGTTGGTCTTCCGCCACATTAGCTACTCCTTCACCCCCTCCAGCGCTCTTATACAGTAACTCTTTAGCCAACTATAATTCAACCTTTGGAGGTAATATATTCCCTATACGGCCCTTTGCACTGTATTCAAAGGGTCTTCCTTTCTTAGCAGGCGGTGCTTGTGGGATCCGGGCAGCTAACGGGATAGCCGCCACAGTTTAATAATGATAAAAAAAATTTATATTCATTATTATTTTTATGAAAGAATTCTTTTACCGCATTAATATTCGATCTTTTCTAGATGTTTAGAGAGTCTAGAGAAACAACAGGATTCTACACTTTACCGGCAAATTGCCCTTACTAAAAATATGAGACTATACGATATACTAATGGACAAAATGTTAACAAAACTCAATATATATAAGAGCGGAGTGGCTAAGTTAAAAGGCCAATTAGCAGTCTAACTCCAAAGACCCGGTTTTGAATCCAGCTGATAGATAATTATTACTGCAACCGTGAGCCAACCCTGTGGGTTCAGAAGCCCGCGAGGGTCAAACCAGTCTCATACAGTCGGTACCTTTAATTGGTAAAAATCTGGTAGTCAAGCATGTTTCTGTCTAACTCACCACCTTGCACAAACATTGATCTAGTAACTTCCTAACAAAGTACTGCCCCCTGACCCTTCATAGGTTGTAGCGTTACAGTTGTTCCTTTATGTATTATTTATTATTTACGTTTTCTTTATTGCTTTCTAATTACTTTTTACTGAGTAGATTTTTTTTTATTTCCCTACTGTTAAAATATAAAAAAATTGTAAAAAAGAAAATTCAAATCACTTTTCACCTTATCATGTACCATTTATCAATTGTAGTCTCATGGCAAAATGTATATAAAACTGGATTTTAACATTATTAACGCAAATTTTTATTAAAAATTGTTTATCTCTATCTAGTTAAAATTTATTTTGGTCAAGATTCATTTGGAATAAAAGTTCTAGTTTTAATATATATATATTTTTTTATTTTATGTCTAGAGAAACAGTATATTATATAAGAAAAAAGAAACATGGGCCTTAGTCACAGACGTTTTAATTTTACCTTAATATATTTATAGTAGTGCTTTTCATCAATTACAACAATCCTAAATTAAACCACCATATCGATTTTCTTTGTTTATCTTTGTTTTAATTGTTTATAATTCATTTTAAATCGTTATCCAAAGTATCCTTAAACTTTGCTCTACTTAATGAAAAAATAAATAAATGTAAAGATATATCTATTTAAATTAGAGAATTATCCTGTAATTCATTGTGATTTGTGAATTTTGAACTTTTCTGATCCTTTTAAGTGGATCAAAAATGCAAAATATAAATGAAAAGTAAAAACAAATAAAAATGTAATAAAATAAATTAATAAAGCATCCCTACGGTTCGTAGTGAGGAAGAAAAAATTAATTTCCAGAATAGAAAATCGTAAATATTTCGAAGAAGTCGAATAAAATTAACTAAATAAATTAATTCGCATTTAAAATTTAATTAACCCCCTGCCCAACTTTGAGATATCCAATCTCCACTCTAATCCTCTCATTATAAATTTACTAGTTCAGCTTGATCACTATTTGAACGGTTAAAGCAATGTTTAAATTACTACAGGCCACAAGTTCAATAAATTTGTATTGGAATAATAATACAACTCAATAATAAATGCAAAACTATTTTTATTCTGGGATAAAAGCCCCTAAGAATAATTACTTCTATATATTTTTTTCATCTTCACAATTTTCTTTAAAATAACTACAATTAGAAAATGAGTTACAATATAAAATCATAGCCTGGGTTGGCCAGATTGTTAAAAAAACAAATATAATTCTTAATTAAAGAAATATTGAAATAATTGAAACGGCTTTTGTTGGAAACTTCTTGACACTTTATTTTGTAAAAGAGAAAAAAAACACAATCTGAACACATAACAATACATCTTATAAATGTAAGAAAAAAAAACGCAAGAAAAAACTAATTTTGATAAAAGATAAAAAAAGAACAATATAT
>NW_027105918.1:192464-199042 GCF_000696795.3 Halyomorpha halys
TAATTAATTGCTTTGTCAATGTTTTTTGTAATATGTACTGATTCTATTATTTTTCTATTCTTACTATTCTTAACTATATCTAATATTTCTGGATTTTTGAAATCAAATTGATTTAATACTATGTTGTGTCAGTGCTGTAATATTGATGTTTTTTATGTTTTTACAATTAATGTATTTGGGCAGCATGAATGAATAAATTTCTTTCTCTTCTCTCTCCTCTACTGGAAGAGTTTCTAGAATTTGGTGAATGACATAATCTTCCTTGTTTAAATGTAACAATTTATTTCATATACAACAACGACGTTTCGGAATTATCCCCTACCTTCAGGTTGCTATAAAACCAAATTCAAAAAAATTTAAAACATATACTTACAACATTACTACTATATTATATACATATAAGGGAAGTGACGGCCGTGCGCGTTGGGGTGCACGTCCCAGTGCGCTCAGTTCGGAACGTTGTGGATTCGATTCCCATCTGGAGCAGTTAAACATTCATTTTTCGGTGGTCCCGAAGAATGATTCTTCCTAGGTAGCCGCTAGGGGTTGGCAAAAAGGACCACTAGGCCCACTTGTTCCGGGCATGTTTCCCCCACCAAATACCAGTATAATATCATATAATCATCAAAACTATTTAGCTGATAAAACAATATTCCAGGATTAACAGATAAAATTAAAATGAAATTTATAGAATATGAACATCATAATTTTAAGTTAGGATTATATAATAATAATAAATTGGGAAGGTTTCTGGATAATATGAAAGAAAAATTGACTTTAAAGATAAATTAAATGTTGTTTATAAAGTTAATTGCCAGAATTATGAAGGTTTATTCACTCGGGAAACATCTAAAAAATTAAAAACAAGAATTGATCAACATAAGATTAATTGTAAAAATATAAAGAACATCAATATTACAGGACTGATACAACATAGTATTAAATCAATTTGATCTCAAAAATCCAGAAATATTAGATATAGTTAAGAATAGTAAGAATAGAAAAATAATAGAATCAGTACATATTACAAAAAACATTGACAAAGCAATTAATTATAAAACAGATACAAAAACTTTAGGCACACATTATAAATAAATTAACATTTTAGTTTAGTTTATTTTTATAGAATGTAGATTTATTTTAATCTTTTTTGTTTGTTATTGTATAAAATAATTGTTTTTGAGAAATTGTTAATTTTGGTTAGATTGTTCATCTTTGTGGTAATAGAGGTAGGAGATGATTGGTATAGTCTATATGGTTGTTATCATAATGAAAGATAACCTTCAAGAAGGTAATTATTCTCCTTAAAAATGCATAATGATTAATAATATAAAAATATTTTTTATTTAATAAGTGACAATAATATGATTCAATATTAGCATTAATGACAAATTAAGGAGTTAATTATACTTTATATATAAAACAGTTTGATCAAGTAAATAGTTTATGAATAGTTTTGATGATTATATGATATAGTAGTAATATTGTAAGCATATGTTTTAAATTTTGTTGAATTTGCTTTTATAGTAACTTGAAGATGGGGGATAATCCTGAAACGTCGTTGTTGTATGTGAAATAAATTGTCACATTTAAACAAGGAAGATTGTGTCATTCGCCAAATTCATATTAATGAAAATCAACGTTTTATCCAATATGTTTATAAAATGCATTATATATCGTCGGCTTACAAGTGAAACACATTAAGTCAAAATTTTTAGTTTTGAATTATTTGTTTTTTCTAGTCTAAAACGTTAAAAAGATTAAAATCTAAAGAATTTTTTATTATTATATATATAATTTGAATTTCTGTTTGAGACTGATTTTTTAATTAATTATAATAAAAATATCCAATTTTGTCTCAAGATATTTATTTTCTTATTATTTTACATTCTATATAAACAATATGTATTATAAATTATTCTCCCTTATTTTAAATATCACAGCTACAATGCTGTTAAAAGTTACAGGCTAATTCTGCCATTGTCACATTATATTTCAGTCTATTAAGCTATAAACCAAATTACCTAGCTCACATATCAGTTTTGGCATATACTAATAATATTTCAAATTTTGTTTTAGTTTACTTATTTTTTCATTTTAGTGTTAAAAAATTCATCTAATTTAACTATATATTATTTATGTTATATACAATCATTTCGATCATAAATTATTTAAGCATAATAGCTAGTGAATTATCTTTCTAATTAGAACAATCACAATGTCAGAAAAAAATGAAAATCAACGTTTCATCCAATATACAGTGCGTTATATATCGTCAGCTTATAAGTGAAAATGTCATTCATTTATTTTTTTACATTTACTCTTTTTCAATTTTATATTTATTATCTGTAATTAAATGCATATCTTTGTGAATAATTGTTGAGTTTTTTTTTTTTAAGATTTTATTCGGGTAGCGATAGTGTGCGAAAATACTATAGATTTATATATGTATATATTGTTATTTTATTTTTTTAATTATTTATATTAGGAAAGCAGTATTGGGTTAAGGAAATATAATAATAAGAATAAAATTTAAAAAGAAAAAAAAGGTAAAATAAGAAAAAAACATTTATTACTATTATATATTATAAATTTACTGTACCGCGTCTATATATAATAAGATTTTTTTTTAAATATCTGACTAGGTATTAGTATGCTGCGTATTAAGCAACCCAATAAAGTTGGGCAGCCCAACTTTTTTAAATAAAGTTTTTTTTCTCAAAAAAATCTGCTTATAAAAACAAAATTACAATTCCTACGGAATTAAAAAGAAAAAAAAACAATGGTCTCAAAACTTCAATTTTCAACTTAGTGTATTTTATTTCTAAGCCACTGATATGTATATAAAACAACACTGATACGACGCAGCGACTCTTAGAGTTAATTTTTAATGTTAAGTTTTTACTTACCTCTGATATAAAACAATATCAACCAATGTCCGAATTTTATTTTCAGAAAAATTAATCTGGAAACTAAAACTTTTTGAGAACGAGAATGGATAATATATTCTTGTATATATTATTATTAAATTACAATTTTTTCTAATAACATAATATGTTTGATCAAGTATAAATGAAATTTATGACAGATTAAATCACGTTTGAAAATATAGGATTAGTTTTCAAGGTAAGATATAGGAGTTCTTTTTAACTTGGATTTATTCAGGCATTTATAATCCACAAAAATCTATTATAATTTAGTTTTGAATAAACGTCCATTACTTATTATATATTCGTTTTCTTTATGTTTTAATTCTTTTATAATATTCAAATACTGGTTTACCCGTTCGTTTCAATTATTACAGAATCTAGGGAGAATTAAAAATTATTTATAAAATCAATTTTACTAGCTCTCTATCTGGATAAGCTACCTGAATTCTGTATTAGTACACTTTAAATTTAAATATCCAATCTTCCCGATGAAAAGATACTTTTCTGATGAAGAAAGGAATTAAATGAGAGAGGAGGGTAAAGTTAAAGAATGTTGAGAAGCGGTGTGATGTGAAACAGAGCGGATTGGTAGGGAACAAGAAAAGTTTAGATTAGCTGTTAGCAACATTTCGAGCCGGTATTGAGATAGAGCTCTTGTCCATTCAAGAGTTAGTGTCAGGCAAGTGTGAGGTTTTTTTTCGTTTTTGAATTTAGGGAAATGTTACTTAAGTGACGCCTGAACCAACTTCGTACATCCAACCGCTAATTCTTATAGACCTATCATAGTTATTATATTTTACAACGCACTCATAGCAATTTATTTTTATTATTTACAATTTACTTTTCTGATTTAATGTGACATATCGTTTTAAAGGATAGCTTATCGCATAGTACTCTTTTTCTTTTTGCCTATAAACCTAGGAGACATGTTAATTTATTTATAATCAGATAATTACGTATTTTCTTAAAATATGTGAAAAATTTCTAAAAAGTATATTTCATATTTCGGGTTTAATATTAAATTTCGAATTTTTAAATGCCTAAAAATTATATTTCAAAACCCTCTTTTTTATTTTTTAAAGGTATTGTATATTTTCTGAAATTTTTTGCTTAGACTATGAACACCTAGTTTAGAAATGCAGAGAGGTGTGGTAAAGATATAGTTAAAAACAACGTTATTTAAGTTGTTAATTTCCTTCAAAATCAACAAGATTTTTAGGAGTACCTCGAAGTTATTACTTTTCAACTATAATTAATTTCATTTTCCCACTAAAATGAATTTTTTACTAAAATTAACTTTGTCTACAAAAATTAATTATAAGTTAAGCAATGCACAATGTGATGATATTCACAAATTACTAAAAATTTATTAATTTACTAAATAGAAATATCACTAAAATTATTGCAATTTATTTAAGAAAGGTGAAAATTTCAACAAAAAAAATTATACATTTTTTGAATATTATAAAATTGTGTATTTAAAAGTTTTGCGGAATGCGAAAAACAAATATCAACTTATTTTCTTCGTAAACAAATATTTTATCCCTCCTTACTACGTGATTCAATCCAAATTATTTCAATATTATGCTCTTATAAAGGCATAGTGGAGTACTAATATACGACATATTATTTTTCAGGGGTCTAATAACTAAACAATATTTTTAAATGTGTTTGAATGTATATAAAACCAAAAGACATCCCCTATAAAGCAGGAGATATATGTTTTTTATTTTATTTATTTTATTAGTATATGAAGAGTAAATGCGAAGACTGAGGTAAATCAATTCCATCAATCAAAAGTGAAAAATGGGTAACAACGATCTGTGATAATTTTTTCTACGACAGAAACGATGATGAAGTCAACCAGGAGAAAAGTGTGAACTTCTCTAAATCGCTTCTGGAGAATATAATTTTCTTATTTTACCTTTTAAACATGTACTGGTAACCAGTATTGGTTAATGTACAAAGGAAGTCAAATTCGTTTTTGTGTTCTCAAAAACCCTTAAATTTTTTAAAAAAATTTTTTTAATAATAATTCATTTATAGAGGTTTTTGAGAACGCTAAAAACAAATCTGACTTTGCTTTCTTTGCTGTACTTTATTGGAAGTGTCTTTTGGTTTTGTAATTTTTAATTATTCAATACAATCAACAAATCGATAGCTAGAATACAATAATATATTTTTTCTCGACTCCTATGGCGCATTGGCAAGAACCCTCTGACACGTGACTGTTTCACCAATTATCAACAAAAAAAAAAAAGTATCACCAAAAAGAGTTTCATTGAAATCGACCTTCTACAAGACCGTAGGATTTTCTGTTATTTCATCCAATAGGTCAGAGTTCAAGGTAAGTTATACTTCATTTTCATTGATCTAAACTAAAATACCGAATGATAACTACTCAGTAATAAGTTCAAATTTATAATTTGAAAGTAAAAACCCATTTAAGATTTGCCATATCCTGTACTTTTTTATTTGTTAATTGTGAATGAGTTTTTGTATATCATTGGTACTGAATATCATAATTTGCATTGCTTAAAGCATTTCTGCAGTTTCTTATAATTTCCAACACTCAGTGACGTAATGACCTAATTGGTTCTGAACAAAATACTAGTTAACAATTTTTCGTTTCGTTTTGACCGCACCCCCAACAATCTTCTTTATATTTTTAAAAATACGGTCAATCACTTATATATAGATATATAACATAAGTATATGTCAAAGATAAGTATATTGAGGAGCGGAGTAGCTCAGTGAGTCCAGACGCTATGTGACTAAGGATCCGGCTGTGGGAGATATTTTCTGTTTCACTGTGGCCGTGAGTGAAAAGTGTGTACCCTTAACTAGGGAAAAATCTGGCGATATAGTGTGATCATAGGCAAATCACCTCCTTGCAAACCCTTGTTCAAGAATCAGCACTTCCTTACAAAGTACTGAACCCCTGCTGACCCATCCATGGGTTGTAGGGGTACAGATTTTTAATTTTTACAAAGGTACAATATATTGATAAATAACTCGGATATCGACACGAATACTTCTGTAAAGAGGTGAGAATATTAATTTTTATGAATGAAATTGTTATTATTTTTTAAAATTTTATATTAAACTGCAGTTGTTTGTTCCTAATAACTTTGTTATTTTGTATATTTGTACTAATTATAATTATAAAATAATAAATAAAATAAAGTTTGAAAAAATAAATTTTTTTTCGGTTGGCTTTACATACCTTGTAGATCTTTGGCCGACCAAACCAGACTTCTCCACGCCTGCATATCTTGGGCTACTGCTTTGCAGTTTTCTGCATGCAGCTCTTTCGCAGCTTTGTTGATTCTGTCTAGCCATCTGATTTTTGACTCCCACGTGGTCTCTTGCCTACAATACTGGCATTCCATCCATTTACCCTCCTTCCCTTCATATCGCGCCTTGATACAAAAAAAATATCTCAACTAAAATGTATAGAATATAATTAAAGAATAATTAATAGAAACGTGGCTTGGGTAATGCTATTTAATTTTTTGGTAACTGATGTATTCTAAGCACCGAACAATTGTAAGTAATCTTTTTCTTTATTAATCTGAATTCGTATTCTATACATTTTAGTGTTTAATAATTATTTAAGAAAAATAAAAATAAAAAAAAAGAAGAGGG
>NW_027105918.1:199162-216654 GCF_000696795.3 Halyomorpha halys
ATCCCAATTATAGATTTCACAATTAAATCCCAACTTCTTATGGTTTGAGCTGAACTCAAAATTTTCGATACAGTTCTATATCCATTAATTGTGCATCCGCTGCTGAAAAGGGCGTGTGTACACTGATGCGGACTTGTCGAAGGCTTTTTGTCTGAGCGTTCTAATGACCAGATCGTTAAGGCCTGGGTTCCTATGTGGGCTGTGCTGCGGTTTCGTCCTTTATTCTATTTTTTATACTTACAAGCCTTGGTTTCGATTTTAAAAATAAATTATGGAATATAAACATATCTAATCAAGGAATAAATCGAAATAAATTCATCTCAATGAATACATTTTTAAATTGATTATTTTAAAATTATCGACTTCCTTGAAAATGTTGCTATTTTTTATAATTTTCATACAATTATTTATTTTATATCCTTACAATTGTTCGGTGCTTAGAATACATCAGTTACCAAACAATTAAATAACGTTACTCAAGTCACGTTTTTATTAATTATACTTTAATTATATTCTGTACATTTTAGTTGAGATATTTCTTGTTCTCAAGGCGCGATATAAAGGGAAGGAGGTTAAAATACGGAATACCAATATAGTAGGCAAGAGACCACATGGGAGGAAAAAATCAGATGGATAGACAGGATCAACAAAGATGCAAAAGAGCTGCTTGCAAAAAACTGCTAACCAGTAACCCAAGATTGGCAGGCATGGAGAAGGCTGGTTCGGGCGGCCAAAGATCTATAAGGTCTGTAGAACCAACCGAAAAAAAAATCTTTTTTCAAATTTTATTTTATAATTATAATTATGAGAGATAGTTGACGGTAGATGACGTACGAGGAGATGATGGTTGGGGGTGTGGTCAAAGAGAAACACAAATCCTTATAGTTTATCATTTAATTCCATGATTCATTTAATATTATTTTTTATCAATAACAATGATTATATGTGTTACCCTTTCTCGGGGCTCATCTCAAAACCCAAAACAATATGTTACCCACTATTTTGAATTTTTGTCTTTATTAATTATTATAAAATATATGGTCAGTTCAAAACGGTTCATGCTACTAATTTTTTTTTTTGCTGACATTTCGAATTTGCTTTATAGCCGATTTTCGACTGAAAAAAAACAACAGAAAATTCAAAATTATGATACTGGCTTATAATATACTTTTCAATTGCCTCATTGTCAAGTTGATTACCTCAAAAATGCTGACTGAAAAATGATGAAACTAATACATATGATAGAAAAATTTGTTAGCTGAGACCTTTCTAATCCCAGAGTCAAGTTTTTATCAAATATGACTAAACATTTTTTTTTTAATAATGTATTTATTGATATTTACAACTGTATACATATATACACATCAAGTAAATTTGCTGTAGGTGATATTATGACATGATAAAAACATGTGTAGAATCTACCCATTGATAGAACTCCAAAAACATTTCTAAACGAGAAGATCTCGAGGCCATCTTCTTTTCAGACGCCTAGGAAGATTATTAGGTAATGAAGGAGAAGCCAGGTTAGAAACAAGTGGATTTGGGTGGTTGAGAAGTTTATTATGGAAGGAACAGTATCTGGTTCTGGCCAAATCGGCAACATATGGAACATTGAGGTCCTGATGGATGATATGATTTGTGACAAAGTAAGGAGCATTAAGGATTTTACGAAGGAGTTTGGACTGTAAGGATTGGATTCGAGAGGAATTAGATGGTTTAGTGGAGCCCCATAGCTCAACTCCGTATGTCCAAATAGTCCTTATAATAGTCATGTAGATCAGTCTTCTGTAATGGATTGGAAGTTTGGACCGTTTGTCTAGTAAATGTTGTAAAAGTCGGAATCGACGAGCAGTTTCCTGTCTTTCCTGTCTTGTATGAGGATTCCATGTCAGTCGTTGACTAAAAATTGAATTTTTTATATTTGATTATTTCAAAAGGACTGGCTGAAAATTAATTAAACTAGTGCAGTTTATATCTATGTGATTGAGTAGTCAATGAAGCATTTTAATATGATTTTATTGCTCTTTTTTTTTATTCTTTAAACAATAATTAATATCAGTACAAATTGCGAATTTATATATTTTTTTTTATTTTGCAATATAACATTCAGTCATATTTTGAGACAATGTCAATATGGATTAAAGATCTTATTCACACATTAGTCACAAACATATAAATTGAATGATAACATGATAAGAAATCGAGGAGAAAGAGAAAAACAAATAATAATCAATAAATACAACAAACAAATTTAACTATAATAAAATTATATCTTTAACTCAATTCTTTACAATATTTACATTCAGCCTGGTGCTTCCGAACCAAATCTAAATGAAAGGGCAGGACCGGGAAGATCCCGGCGCATCTCTTAACCGTATCACTGGTATTAAAAGCCAGTGGAAGATGAGGCAGGGCGCTGGTTAATGTATATTCCTAATCACAATATTTTTGTAATGTTTATAATAAATATTAAACGGTTTTTTTATTCATATCTACAAAGAAATAAATGTAATAATAAAATTTCAATGAAGAATGCAGTCAATCCACAGGCCTATGCTTTGAATACGCTAAAAACGCTTTTTAGGTAACATTTTTGAAGTTTTGTTAAAAGTTATGAGTTAAATAAAATCTTTAAACTTAAATTCACTAGTTTTAGTATTTATGAACAATTTTTCTTTTCAGTTTTTTTACCTCTTGCCTAATTCAAATTTTAAAAATACAAATAGTTGATATGAATCTTGTTGTTAGTTTAATTATGTTTAATAGAAGCAGCCTAACACCTCAATGAGAGGAGCTATTTAATATTATATTTACTTAGTTTGATTATATTCATTTTTCTTCTTATATAAATTCAGAGATTTTATTTATTTCTATATTTATATTTGTTATTTTTTTTTTTACTTTTTTTTTGAAAGTGTATAATTATTAATTATCACTATTATCCTTTCCCCAAATTTGTGACAGATTGAACTATTATCAATATATAAAAGTTTGTACAGAAAACAAAATATTAATGTTGCTTCTAACATTACATTTCAGTTTTTAGTTTAGTTTTATGTTTGTTTAATATAGTATTTTTGTTGTTGCCTGTTTTCATTGTGTATAGTATTAGCTTTTAATTTTTTATAAATAGTTTTGAGCTCATTTATTATAGAATGACTGTTTAAAAAAAAATGTAGCAGAAATTGGGTCAAATCGACCGGTCACTGTACTGGCTAAACTTAATTGTAGAGTTCAGTTCCTCAGATATTTTAAAAACTTTTTTAAAGCAAGTTTTTTTGACTTGGCAAAATTTCCTTTAGTGTTGGGGCCATTAGTAAGTTCCACCGTAGAGAAGAGAAAGTTGGGCCCTCAACGAGGATGCGTTTTATTGTTTTAATGTCCCCACAGCTGATACACCGCTGCGGCCTCCAGTTCTCTAAGTAGATTATCATTCATGCGAGGATTCGCGGTGACGGTAAGAGACAGAGCGGTGTTGGGTGAAAACTGACAAGTTTTTAAGAAATTATTTTAATTTAAGTTAAATTTAGTTCAAATTTTTTTAAATTTATTATTTAGCTACAATTTTGTATATCGATAACTTTTTTCTAGACTGTCAATAATATGTACTGTTATAAATCTTAAGGAAAAGTCAATAAGACAACTACATTGAGGCGACGTATCGCAACTTTATTTTTTGTATAGGCATACGTACAATGAATATAATTATACAGACATAAGACATTCCGTTTACACGGAAGATTCGAATCAAACCATAATCATATGGCTGCTTGCGATTTTACAAAATACAAAATACACTCACTCACTCGCGAGCTTAGGCCAGAGGCACTCTTCCTTTCTTCACTTCTATTCGTTAAAGAAAACAATTTGTTTGTAAAGATAATTCCGAAGAGCTCTCCGGTAACCGAGGAGAGGGTAGATAGTGGGACACGGAGGACAATAAAAAGGAAGCAAGAGTGCATGCATAAGTCACCTCCCTTCTATATCTGATTCACACCATCACTATTCATCATCGTCATCAATCTGCAGTTTACAGAGCCTTCTAATAAAAATTCATTAACCTCAATCATAAATTTTCCGTATCGACCACCCCATATCTGTAGTTACTAGATTTAGTATTTAATATTCACATTCTCTTTTGTTCAACCAATATTGTAAATACATTCTCTCTCCGTCACCTTATGTCTTCTTTTCATTTCAATTAATTTCATACAGTCAACAATCAAAAGTGAAGTAACGCGTTGTTGAAGGCGCACTTCATACATAAGACATAATTAATAACACTAAATATAAATATAAGAAATACAAAGCTTAAATAACATTGTTAGAAAGAACGGTTACGTTTCGTAAAAACCAAAACAAACCCGCATGAACCTTTCTCAATTTCACCCTTATTCAGTAGATTCCCCTAACCCAAAACTTGAGTTATTTTCATCACAGTACCCTAGAACATACTTTAATAGACATATGTAAGTTATGTTTTCATTAATTATGTTTTAATTGGAATATCTTCGGTTTTTTTAATAATTAGTTGAAGAAATTCATGGACATGACTATGCAATATATATAGTGCTTCCATATAGTTGTCTCATTGACTGATCCTTGAGAACCACAATTATATAATAGTCAAGACTCATAATTAAAAGATCTATAAAATACATAGCAACTATTTTTATTTCTCAAATTTGAATGTGATAAGTTGTGAAAGAACTGAAATGAAAAATTCTTCATAATTATTAATCCTTATTTTGATAGGAAAAAAATTAATCTATGGCAAAATATTCCAAACAAATGTTTTAGCACTGTCCATGAAGTTACTATTTTACAAATAATTTTAAACAAAACTACTTTGATACTTATGATGATGTTGCCTTAAAAACGAAATTCAAAGCATAAGTCTCTGAATATTAGAATGGTAGACTAGCTCTGGCTAAATTGCATTGCAATCTTCATTAAAATATTATTTCAATTAAATTTATTTCGACTATTATATGAAGCAAGAAACCGTTTAATACTTGTTATAACAATAACAAATACATAATGAGCGATAATATGCATTACATATATGTATGAATAGCTGTTACCTCTTTTCTCTGTATGTCTGAATACATATGAAAGAATATTATCCTACTCAATGAAGAAACAAAAGAAAATTCTTTACGATGATAATTTTTTCAATCTGGCTTTATAAAATTCATGAAAAGATATTTGTTCCTTGAAAGCTCTCCTATTTCTAATATTATATAATAGGGGGACTTGAGACCTCTCCCTGCTGCAGCACACAGCTAGAACTAATGTTTTATCCTGAGATGTCCTGGCATTGAAGAGGGTGGAACCTTGAAGAAAGGAGCTCAGTGCCCGCCGTAGTGACACCTGCCAAACGCAGCCAGTCTTATGTGCACAAAGCCCGTATCTCCTTCGCCCTCTGCTAAGTACAGCTCTTTTTTATTCTACCTCTTCAGCAAACTGTCCTGGGTCTAGCCCTCTTTAAAATGGATTCCGAGAAAAGATTATTTTTCAACCTAACCCTACTAAAAACGTTTTTATACCCAGTTTATCCAAAAGAGGATACTGAAAAAACTACTGAACAAATATTCGATAAAGAATACTTTAAACCAGCCGAGTTACCTGAAACTCTTAACATCAAAACATATTTGTCATTTGTTAATTACAGAAAATAATTTACTCTTGCTCTTTTAGTTCTAAATAAATTAAACTTCATTTTTTTTCAAACAAAACTAATTCCAATAAAGAACTGATTTACTCGCTTGGCATAACAGTGAACAAAAAAATTAAAAAGAATTTTAATCAAAGTTTCAGCGCTTTAGGTGTTTGGTTATTTATAAAATTTGTATTATCGTTAATTATCTTACGCATATTTAATCATAATAAAATAATAATGTATGTCTAAAATGGGAAAAAAAAAAAGAGCAGAAAATTTATCTGATAGTGAATGTAGTGTTAACTTCATATTGAAACCTGTTTCGAACACTATGATTCAAATAATTTACTTAATTAAAGAAAAAAGAAAATAATAACTCTATTTTCAATAATTCGTTAAAACTTTATTTTATTTTTTTCAGATGGTCAGAGTGGCGGTCAAATTTGTTTTATATCATTCTCCAAAATTTCACTAAAAAAATAAATGATTAAGTCATTTGTATTTAGACCATATCATTTCAAAAAATGCTGGAATTTTGTGAATGTTAAAAGTAAAGCACTAGAATAAAGAAACAAATTATAAATATAAGTATGACGAAAGAAGTAAATATAACAATAATAATATGTGGTAAACATAAATAATAATAACGTGGGTAAGGAAAAATAAGAAAGGGGGGTAAAAAGAAAGATGGAACAAAAGAGAATAAAACGTAAAACATTTCTTAGACTAAAAACAAAAAACAAGATAACCAAACAACTCTCCAATACAAGAGGTCAACGACTCGATAACAACAATCAAACTACTCTCTGCATGATCGCACCATGACCCCAACCATCATCATTATAAATATTATATATAAAATGCATTTATTACTATGTTGTTAAGTTATTATAAATGAGGTTAATTGGTGGAGTTAGATTATCTATATGAAGGACGGAACACATCCCCTAGTGTTACTAAGTTGAGCCATAAGGGTACTTAGTTATTGGCGTGGAATGCCTGGAATTCGCCGAGAAACGCAACTTCTCTAGTCAATATAGAGAGGATGCAGTTTAAATTGGATTAGTTAACGACCAAGACTTGAGCCATTGAATTCACGTAGTCCTTAAAGGACCGGAATAGATAGCATCAGACCCACAAGTGAGGGAACACTTAGCAAAGATATATCTATCTATAATTAACAAGACTTAACAAATATTGCAGTTTAGAGGTTTCAGTTATTTTCTCTCAGATTGTCAATGTTAAGGATAAACATTGAAAATAAATTTTCGTTGAATGTTATAAACAAGACATTCGAAGAGAAAAAGAAAACATAAATCAAAGACAAAAGCATCTTTATTCACTACATTTGAAACATTCAAAACTCAAACTTATACAGAAATTAAATACACACAATTACTATGTAGTTATTAAGTATATATGTAGACTTAAAAACATAAATATTTGGAACACCTAAAACAAAATCCGAACAATAACAAAATAACTGTGGAAAGAATCAGACAAGAGAGAAATTATTTTTCTCATCTTTAATTTAACGCTATCATGCGCGCGTAGACTTCAGCAAGTGGTTCCCTGGATGGGGGTGAAAAAATAGAAGGAGAGGGAGGATGCTGAGAGAGAACATGCCACCTTAGCAATCACCTGTGTGAGTTAACATCAAAAATATTTGTTTACCTAACTGGACTATAATATTCATACAATTCCAACAACTCGTCAATATTTGTAATCTTTAATGGTCCCAATTCAATATTTATTAGCCTAATCTAATCATGTTTTCTCTTGACCACACCCTTGTAACCATTCGATTTATTCCATAGATTTTAGAAATGCTTTCCCATGTTCACTCTCTACAACCGTGTATATTGTTCAATAGATTCCTTTTCTTTCACTTTAATTCAATTAGATCTCTTACATACAGCCTACTCATAATGACCCAACGAACACATTCTTAAATGAACTAGCGTCTCGTAGAACCTGGCCTTAAGTTGAAGGTACACTTCACTCACTGTCCATTATCTCTAATTATAGATAACGTTTCTATGATATCTTACAAGGACATCAACTGGTTGGAGTCTTTATAAATGATATAGTCAACATAAAAACAATGTAACTCGTCAAAAATCATATATTTTACAGTGAAATTTTAGATGATGATAATAAATAAATGATTTTTAAAAATTTGTTTTGTTTATACTTTTTAAAGCTGTTTTCACCGTTATGCGAAGCTATTGAACCTGAAATCAGTACTTTATTGGAATTATCTCTGTTAATTAGAATTTAATCTATTTTTTTAATAGAAATGAATTTTAGTAATTTGGCTGATGGTGATTGCGAAATTTTTGTCATTTAGCCAATAGGTGATTGTAACGGTAAGTGTAAGTTGAATGATGCTCCCACCGAACTTTTCTAAAAAAGGTACATTTTTGTTGTCTAATGAAAATACGTTTTGTAAAGGTCTCATCGATTCGAATACCCTAGACCTGTTGTACCTGAACTATAACAGGAAATGGATGGTAAAGGTAATACGGCCGCCTTCACGGAGCTCTGTAATGCTTCCGACGGAAGTGCAACTATAAATTTTTACAACGATAACTGGGATCGTTCCGGCGCCTGAAACTATCCCGCCTCCGCTACATCGGAAAGAGAATGCTTCCAAATTGTCTTCTTTTATTCAACATTACCCCTAGGGGGTAATGGAATGAGTAATAGGCGGTATTCGGAAGAGCAGGTCATGAATGTTACTTCTCGGGCCGATAGGTTCCTATAGGTAATATGATGGAAAAAATGGTGACCAAAAGACAGAAAAAGGGATAAATTATAAATAAAGTAGTCTGTAAACTCAAGTACTAAGAAACCAGATCAATCAAAGGCTTATAGAGAATTGATACAAACAAGTATTTCTAACTAACTAGGGCTATAAGGTTGTTATAATAAAGCATTACATCTAAGATCGAATTCATAAATAGTTTGGTTCATGCCAGTACCGTAGTAGAGAAAATATACTAGGGATGAATCATAATTTTAAAGTCACAATTTTTCAGTCTTCATATCATCGATGGATCACGTGTGTATAAACAGATATAAATTAATTACAAAAATTCAGATCGATAACTTAATTCACAGTGGGTTTAAGTACATTTTCACTAGCTTTCCATAAATACAAATAATATTTTATAAACAATTATTTAATATTGTGCAATTAATAATCTATCGAATGTTTTATATCGTTTCTTTCTAAATTCAATAAAATGGATTTAATGGACGACAGACGACGAAGACTTCAAATAATTAGTTGTTCACGCAATGAAAAAAAAATTATTGCTATATCTTAATGGTAACTATATGATAATGTTACTTACCTTAGCTGTGAGTAAGAAATGGAAAGAAAAAACAGAAAACTTTGATAAAAACAGCAAAAAACTAAATAATTATGAAGTTGTAATAAATAAAATTTGATTTAAATTTTCGAGAACACTAGTGCCATCTACCGACAGTTATCTCATGTTTAGGAAACCTTGATAATCTGGTTAGCAAAACCTTAGACCAGAAACAGGTCACTAAGTTACCAGAGTTTTACTAAATTATTGGATAAATCGAAGTTATACAAATCCTAGTTTTACCGTAGATGATGCAACCAGCCCTTAAACATTTACAAAGCAGCTAATTAGCTTGATTAAATAACGAAATGAAATTTATAGGGTTTTGTTTTTGTATGTCACCGGTAAATCTTACTAAAAGTTATGGTTGTAAGTCATTAAAATAGTTTATGAAGTGAATTAGATACTTTTATTAAAAACAAAATACTTATACATAATATAAAAAATATTTAATTTCATAGTAAAATATAGAAAGTTTAAAAAAAAAAAAGCAAAGCAAATCATAAACATTGTATAGGTTAAAAACAATGTAAAGTTCGATTCTACTATGTATGTTCCAGTTATTTCACTAGAATAAATGATAACCAGTTTTTGTTTTGATGTTCATTTTTTTTTTTTTTTGGAAGTAGACCGTCTCTGAGGAGGGAAAGGCGCCCGGAAATAATTCCTTTAAAAGCTATCAAATACAGAACAGGATATCCAGAGATCCATCAATCATCGTGATCCTCCCGAGTGAAAACCATCAATACACAGCTGAAGGTGGTCTTAGCGTAATAATTTAGTAGGCAGTGGCGTTGAGGGTTTCCTCGGCCCCTCCCAGAGGTCTCTAGGAGCAAAGGGTCGCAACCCCGGATTCCATTTGTTGCCGAAAGAATAATCGCCAGACCTTTTGTAATAAGATTACAAATGTAATCCAACCGTCCGCTTTTTACACAGGTAGCCTAGCCACATCCGACCCTGTTTTAGCATTTTCGCTCGATGGCCGGGCCGCGATTTATAAGGCAATGTTTTCAGCCAACTGCCTCCCGGCCGCCGGTAGGAAGGTATAAAAAGCCGCTAAAGCGCTATGAATGTATTCGCTTTTTAAACCTCATACCACTTTTTTAAACCCTAATATTTCAGGACAATTATCCGACTGATGTATGAACATAACGCTCCCCAATGTAGACATTATCCTCTACACAACTTTCTTTCTTTTTTTTATTATTTTTATCCCACTAATTGTGAAATATATTGCCAGACATTCCTGACTGACACAGAATTATTTCCTTTAATAACCTATGCTGTTTGAAAAATTGGTAATAATCATGAATTAAATTAATTAACGTGCTAATTTACTCTTAAAAATACTGTTAAAATGTTATTATTTTAAATATATGAGATACAGATATTAAAAACCAAACAAAAAAGTAACGTATTGGATTATAAAAGGAAGAGAACAAAAATTAACCGAAATGAATGTTTTAAACACAAAAAATAGCTAATATTTATAAGCTCTATTTGCTCGCAGGATAGAACGAAATATTAACTGAAATGCAGTATACATTATTTTAAAAAAAGACCTTATATTTTTTCGTTTTGGGTTCTGGGTAACTCAATGAGTAAGTTGCTATGTTACGATCTCCGGGATCCGAAGTAAGAGATAATTATTAATTTTATTATTTCAGCCGATCGTCAATACTTTAGGTTCGGGAGCCTCCTTAACCGGGTACGATTGCTTGGGAAAACCTGGATGTTAAACGTGGTCTAAAGAATCACCTCCTCGTCCAACTGTTGTTCAAGAAACTGTATTTCCTAACAAAATTCTAATTAATAAAGAACAAATGTAGACTCAGCCATCAATTTTTTTTGTCCAGCATTATGAAATAAATTATATTTTCCTTTGATTTTATCAATATTATGGGTACCAATAATGTTTTCATAAATGTAAAAAGTTTGAATAGGCTTAATGGTATAAATAGCAGCCCAATTTGAGTCCATATTATATGTTAAATGCAGAGAGGATCCTGGCGAATTTTCTGAGCAACCTGTTTTTTAATTATTCCTTCCAGAAAATTACCATTATTATTTTTATTTATTACTTTCTGAATGTTTTAAAAACGTCCAAAACAAGAACAACACAAACCAAAAACGAATTACGAGCAACTAACCTATCAAAAAACAGTCTGAAGCTCAACCCGGTCTGTTCCGTGACGTCATTGTCCATTTAGCAGACCTATTAACAGAGACTCAACCATTCTAAATGCTATATAGTTTAAGCATTCTAAAAAAAATTAAATATTTACCGATTAAACAATTTTTGTCTATTTAACACATTTTAACATGTTCAACTACAAATCATGTATACACCAAATATGTTTAGAAGAATTTAGTGATTTTTTGTAATTAGTGAATAGAAGTACATTCTTCTGCTATAATTTAGCTTATATATTTATGCACGAAAAACTTTTGAGTTATATTCGCGTGAAGATATATTTGAATATCGCGGTAAAACATAAATTCAAATGAAATTCTTGCAGTTTATCCATTGATGATTAGCTCTGCAAAATTACTGTACGGGCCTCTTTATATATTCCTCGGCCAAGCTAAACAAGGATTATATGTTTATGTAAAACGGCAGTGGATATGTGTTATTTGCTCTCCAGATCTGAATAATGCTAACGTTATTCGAATTTAAATGAATAAAATTTACTAAAATGGTAATAACATTATACTACCGTACTTCCATAGATATATTTGTAAATTATAGAAGTTAATATTGTCGATTTTTCTTTTAAAATTGTTAAAAGGAATTAAAGTAAACATTTCTTTCTTTTATATAAAGGAGGAAAGGTCTTGGAGCACCCCGAGATTGGTGATTGGGGGCAGTATTTCAGAGGGGCACGCTGGAACCGGGTACTGGGCTGTCCTTTCAGTCTTATCTACAGGTACCTACCCTTTTTCAAGCAGAATAAATCTCTACTGCCATTGGTAGAAATAGAACCCCCACTCCTCACACGTCCCAGCGCTATCTCCAATCACACCAGATACACCAACGTCTAGGTTAGACTCCATCGCTAACCTTCCATCAGTTTATAAGAAAAACTGTCACTGATATAATTGAAATTCTACATTTAAGATTATTTACACCTTAATAAAAGTTAATCTATGATATCAATTCTCAAAGTTAGAGATTACTTTTAACCACGTGTTAAAATTTAAGTAAGATAAAATCGGATTTCTTTCAAGTATATTATGTCAAGGAAAAATCCAACCCATTTTTAATTCTTAAAGTTTTATTATAGTTGACTTTTCCAGTCGTTCACAGTCCAGACTCTACCTTTTTAAGATAAACGAATATTCAATACCATAAAGTTATAAAAATAAAACGTTACATGATAAGAGGGAATCACGTAAATATTTTTATTTTTATTCTGGACTAAATGGCGGTTTAAGTTGTGGACAAAAAAAACATGTAATGTAGGATAATGAAATGGTTGAAGATAAGCTGATATAGCTACTAACATCCACTGTCGGATTTAAGTAATCCGATATTTCAAGATCTTTTTTTAGTTTGTACAAAGTCGGGGTCGGAGGTCTCATTTTCTGACCCCCCCCCCCCTTGCCGCGGACACCGGAAGACCCCGAAAACTGCGATGCCGCGCCAGCCTATACACCATGCAAGCTAGGACCTGCCCTGCTCCTACCGTCACGCCAGAGTCCAGTACTTGCTGGCCACCCACCGATCGAGACAGACCTATTATTTATTTCTGCCACCAGGCGAAGACACATGGTTTCACCTTTGACGAAGACAGCGACTAGAAGACGTCACCGCGGCGGAGAAGACGTTACACATCAGATAAGCAATGTCCTAATATATGAGATCACCCCTTGTTATGATATCATCTTATATAATCAAAATAATTATTCAGTTAACACACTAACACAATCTCCCCTCCAGGAAATTGATGTTTGGTCTTATAAAATATATGCATGTTCATTATTGAGCAGAAGGTCTCACATTTTCAACACCACCCCCTTTGTTTCCCACAATAAATTTAATTTTAAAATACAATCAGGGTACCTGAAGTATAGCACGAGCAGGTCCCAATGTAAACATCCACCGTAAATAAAAATATATTAAAATTTTTAAAAATGTACCCATCGGTGGTACTTCAAATATTAATTTAAATGGAAGGATTATCAGGAATTGTTAAGAATGAAAGATTAAGAATTAATGGGTTAGGATGGTTAAGGAGTTTGGAATGAAAAGACGCATAGCTGTTTTGGGCCAAATCTGCAACGAATGGGATGTTAAGGTGTTTATGAATGAGTTTATTTGTGACGTAATATGGAGCATCAAGGATTTTACGTAGGATTTTGGATTGTAAGGATTGGATGCGGGAGGAATTTGATGGTTTGGTGGAGCCCCAGAGCTCAATTCTATATGTCCAAATTGGTCTGATTATTGTTGTGTATACTAATTTTTTGTAGCGAATGGGAAGTTCAGAGCGTTTGTCAAGTACGTGTTGTAGCAATCGGAATCTACGAGCAGTTTCTTGTCGTTTCAGTCTTGTGTGTGGATTCGAAGTAAGTCTCTTGTCAAGATCGAGTCCTAAGTATCGAATCTGTTCAACAGACGTTAGTGGAGTATTTAGAAAGGATACTGTAGGACAGGAGGGTAGAGGTTTACGACGGAGAGTAAAGGTGATCTGATGGGATTTGTCAGGATTTATTTTGATTCGCCAGTTTTGACACCATTCTTCAATTGATGTTATGTGTGTCTGTAGTGTTTGTGATGCATTAGTTGGGTCGTTGTTTACAGACAGTATACATGTGTCATCAGCGTATGTTGTTAGGACTGCGTTAGGGTGGGTTGGGATGTCAGCTGTATAAATCGTACCTAAGATACTACCTTGAGGAACACCGGCGGACCGAGAAAAGAGAGATGAGTAGGCTAGTTTATGATTTACTTTAAAGGTTCTATCAGAGAGGTAGAAGCGGATTATAAGGAAAAATGTAGGTAGTAGGAATTGACGAAGTTTATAGAGCAGACCTAGATACCAGACTAGATCAAAAGCTTCCCACAATAGTGAAACTCCAATAGTTTCAGAGTAATATTCTGAAACGAATTGTGAAGTATTCCTCTTTACAAAGAGCGAAAACTGACTACATTCAAACGAGCCTTGTTGGTGATAGAATTCATCTCACACCAACAAGACGCCCACAAAGCTAGCACACACACATAAACAGTCTCATTCTCGCCTGAGGAATACTTGTATAGCTTGCTAATGATTAGGCAACTGGTGAGAACCTTCATCAGATAAGCTGATTGACAATATAGTTTTCATCTATATCGGTCATATTTCTCTTTCTTAAAATGCATCAAATGTAGTAAAGGGTTTTATATCATTAATTTTCACTTACTTATTTAACTGCTATAACATTATATCCCTTTAAAAAACAATTGAATTTTTGTTGATGGATCAATTTTTTTTTTAAATCAAACTATTGGTCATCGGTTAAATGTTGGTAAATTATAAATTACTACTTAATACTTCATTCCGTGGTAAGCAGATTACCTTTTAAGCGGCTCAAAATCCCCCACTTAATGTTTAATACAAACCGTGAAATCATTTAAGTGCTAAACAAAAAAAATATATTATTAAACTCGGAAAACCTGTTGGTAAAACATTTTATTCGTGAAATTATTAATAATTTCATTTTAGGGATAAAAATAATGATAGGAAATCGTTAAATCAATACCGGTTATGACGCTTTGAGAAATATATTATTATATTAGTTATTTTTTTTTAATTATTTATTTATTGTAATTTACAACTGTACAAAATAATACAATAGGTAAATATGTAGTATGTTTCATATACACTTGAAAATCTTGGGAAGGAACCACCCATTGGTGGTACTTCAAACATTACTTTAAACTAGAAGGTCCCGTGGCCATCTTCTTTTCAGACGCCTCGGAGGATTATCAGGGATTGTTAAGGATGAAAGATTAAGAATTAATGGGTTAGGATGGTTAAGGAGTTTGGAATAAAAAGACGCATATCTGTTTTGGGTCAAATCTGCAACGAATGGGATGTTAAGGTCTTTATGAATGAGTTTATTTGTGACGTAATAAGGAGCATCAAGGATTTTACGTAGTTATTTTTAATCTTAGTTTGTAGTTTTACATTAATGAATAGAATATGCTCATTCCAAGCAACTAAAAAATAATTATTGCGCTATGTTGACCTATGTTGCATTATGTTTAAACTGTATTAATGTGTTTGCAGTTTAAGTTTTAAAGAATTGGATTTTCTATTGATTAAATTATTCAAATTGAAAAAATAATTCCTTTTTAAAAAAGAAAATTTAGTTTACATACACATACATAAATAAATCTGTATGGCTACAATCCACGAAGAGTTAGTGGTGGAGTATCTAGTAAGGAAGTACTGTTACTAGACCAACTATCGACCGTACCTACTTTACGAGGCTAGGTGGATCCCAGAGGCCTCCCGAACCAACAGGGTTGACGCACGGCTACAGTAACTGAATAAATAATGATATGTTACTGCCGGGTCCTTGGAGATAGTATAACAGTGCCACTCCACTCCAATATATACATATTTTTTCAATTAACTGTTAATGATATATATTACAGGTTCTTGAATTTTAGTCAATATTAAAACAACTATATTGAGGCGGCATTTCATGATTTTTCGCTGAATAAAATTACAAAAAAAAAAACAAACAACACCTTTTTTGGAAAAAAAGGAATTATCTTAACTGATTATTTAGCCCTAAAACAGAAAGAGAACAAATTTATACTAGTATTAAGTGTTATAAAATATGTCATATACCGCACTATAGCACAATATAATCAGTCTGCTTAGCATTCTATCAATTTATTCTATATATATTATTATTTATTTTTTCTATTTTTAGTATTGTGAATTATATCTTCTGTGTTTACGATATTGGAGTAACCCGAATTCAGTTCTGTGCGTTTATTGATGCACAAAGTTCAATAGCAAATAATTCGTGAAGGATATCAAAAAATAAAATATAGATGTCAATGTAGATAAAACTAAAGGTGTGGTTTGATATAAGAAAAAAAGAGGGAAAAGAAACCCTTTTGAAATTATCGTTTAAAATAATTAATTGTGAAATAGATTATTCAAAAATATAGCCTACAGGTGTAACAGCATACTATGTTTTAGCAACCCGGCATTTGTCCAAGGAATGCGATTTGATACTTATTGAAGATAATGTTCTAAGACTATTTATATTAATTAATTTAAATTAATCATAAGGAAATATTTTTATTAATCCTGAAACTTTTAGAACTGGATTTCTTTATCAATTAAATAACTTATCTAAAATAAATTTAGGTTAACTAATGTACCAATCAGTGAGTGGGCATAAATAAAATATTATAACCTTTGAATATTCCTGTTGCATAGAGTGCTGATGGATTATTTAATCACGCTAATGGAGTAAACGAATTAGTAATTGAATAAATTTAAAAATACATATATGATACATGTAAAATAATAATGATGCAAGTTTGCAGAAAAAGGAAAACAAATTAAAAAACGTAATTTCTAGTTAAAGGGAATATAGGGCACTATGAAAAAAGAAATGTTTCCCGATCGAACTTATTTTTATGTAATTATAATTATTTTTTTTTATGGTACTGATAAATTAAAAATATTAATCATATTTGCCAAATGGGATGATCCCCCGAAACGTTAATATACTGGCTTTTTGTAAGAAAAATTATCTTGACTTTTTCACAAGTTATTGAAAAAAATGTATTCTGTTTCGGACCGGTTAACCGAGGAGTGGATAAAAGGAGAAGCCACTTCCTCCATAGAAAACTGTAGTTGTAAGTGGTTGGCTCTTGGCGAAAGACACCACAGTTATGAGGGGTGCGCCCCGATCGGAGTATACTCTTCAATACGCCCCTTCAACATCCCCTCCAATTCACACCCCCTTCTCGCCCCTATTATTCCTCCTGGCAGTTGTGACATATTGATATGATATGTCTGTAAGCCTGTATCCCTGCTTCTGTTCTGTAATCCTCCTGTAGACACATCGGATACCATTGTGATATTGTTTCTTGCAGCTTTATGTAGCAAACTGTTACTTATCCTTTTGTTATTCAATATGGTTAAATAGCGTTTTTTTTTATTAGGCAAATTGGCTATTTTTGTAATTTTAAGAGAATAATTAATATTTAAGCATCCGATCGGTAGTTGCTCATTATGGCTGCAGAGTTCACGATAGTATATCCAACTGGATTATTAGAATACGAAGATAAAATAATGGAAAAGTTTAAAAACCATAACCTCTCCGATATCCAACGATCCATCAATTCCAACAACGCTGTTTTTAAAACCATCCTCACCTTCAATATTTCCAACCCAAAGAACTGTACCATTTGACGTTCAGAGCAAACATTTTAT
>NW_027105918.1:216704-220402 GCF_000696795.3 Halyomorpha halys
TATAATAATAATAATTTTTTTAGATCAGAATTTATAAAACTTTACACAAAAACATTTTCTCCTTCAGAGCCCAGTAAATCCGCACCTTCTAAAATCAAATCATCTCTAACAGCCTGTTTCAAAGTTTCAAACCCTTCTCTATAAGGAAATGCTAACAGAAATCGACATAAAAGACAAACTAAACAAGATAAATTGCTTTATAAGGTTATATTGTTCATAAATTTCCTGCCAAGGTACATAAATTTGGGAGCCGTAAGGCCGTTGTAATTACTTTATTGTTTTAATGGTTAATCATTTAATGTGTTAAGACATAACTTTAGCTATCTAGTTTGTACAATTTTATATACAACACAATGTCGATAAAACAGAAAAAAAAAAATTCTAATTCGTTAAAAGATTTTGAAAAACTTCTTCACAAAAAATGGCCATCACCAAATTTTTCTAGTCCCAAATAGCTAATTCGATGCAATCATAGCACAGTATTCGGACCACGCGACCACGAAAATTTCACTACACCATTCTACGACTGTTTATATAGAAATTTAATATCTGATAAAGACTCAAGGTTCCTTAGAAAAAAAAAGTTACTGCATAGTGATTTTCGATTTCTAGAAGTTCGATAAAAAAAGTTGTAATTATATTAAAATATCAACACTTTTTAAAATAAAACTAATTAATTAAATACATTTTTGGTTCATTTGATTTCTCTTTTAATATAAGTTAAAAAGCGTTGCTCTGAAAATTATATAACTTTGTTTCTGTAAATAATTATTTTTTAATATAATGTACCTCATTTATTACTCAACAAATGATTAATTACATCTCGGTTTACCTATAAAAAAAATATCAACATTAATACTTTTTTACTGTAGTATATGGATTTTTCAATGTCTAAAAACAATTTGCAAAGTGGAACTTACCGTGTTTTTAACTAGACTACAAATATAATGGTACCTTACCGGATCTGAAAAAGAACAAAACGTTCATCAACAAAACAGTTAAAGAAAACATTCCAACGATTTAATGAGAAATAATATATTGTCTATTTATTCTAATAAATATTTATGATTTATCTATCATCATAAAGGAAGAGGTTGAATGGATTTTAATTTTCCGTTGAAATAAACATGCTGATTGCCAGTTTTGATTTAATTTTTTCCAGCTGGAAGTTTTTAAAATTGGAATAAATAAATGTTTTAAAAATTGATTAGGTGATAATAGTAATAATTATTTTGTTTTTCGCAATATTTTTAAATTAGTTATTATTTGAACTAGAATTATATATCACTCAGACGGTTTTAACACATATTAAAATTGAATTAAATGTGTATCACTACAATTTATGAAGTGTCTGAGTTAAAATAGTTCGCTAGGAAGAACCGCTACTAGACCAACGCTTGTGCAAGGAGGAATTTTGACCAGAATCACGCTCGACAATCGACAGTAACACCAAGAGACTGGGTGGATCCCGGAGGGCTATGGAACCCACAGTGAAAAATAAAATATTTATTCATATAAAATATAAATTAAATCTGTACTGCTATAACCCATGAAGGATCAGGGTTGCAGAACTTTGTAAAGAAGTACTGTAACTAGAACAACGATTGTGTAAGAAGGTGATTTGGTCAGAATTACGCTCGACCGCTAGATTTTTACCTACTTAAAGGATACCCATGTTTTAAGGCTGGGTGGAACCGGGAGGAATCCCTAACCCACAGGGCTAATTCAACAGCTAAAAGAGTTTGGAGTTAGCAGTCCATTGCCTTACTAATGAGCTACACACTCCCACATATAAATCATAATAATTATCTTACTAAAATTATTATAATCTAATTATTATTACAAATTATAATAAAATAATTATCTCATAGTTATAACACATATTACAACTTGTAAGTGGAGAAGATGGGAGGGGGGAGGAGGAGGGAGCGATGTGCGGTCAGCAAATAAACAAACAATTATTTGTTCATGCCGATGTTTCGACTTCATGATCAGATCTTCATCAGGAAGATTTAGGCGGAGATTCTGGCTAAACCCATTACAATCCATCAGAAACATTGGTACTAATAATTTTTTTTTCCTGACCGCACCCCCCGACCGTCTATTACCATCTTCACTTATTAATCTACGGTCAACTAAATACACCTCATTAAAACTTTTAATTTAATTTAATTTAACACTAAAATTAAAGCTGATACATTAACAAAGTTTTACATCCATAGGTGCATAAAGTAAAGGAATCATTTAAACCGTTTTTTGTGAACCATTGTTAATTAAAAGAATTGAGAAAATAATATGTATATATACAATATAATTTTTTCCTATAAAGTTTTTTCTATTCTCATTGTTTATATATCAGATGGGCCCCATTATCAGACAACAGACTCAATCCATTTTCCAATTTTGAGGCGTATACCTTTCCTTATTCCCCTCTTGCAATGCATTTGAAATGCAGTACAAAAGATTATTGTTACCTACGGAGTCGCATGGGGCTTAGAAGAAAAAAAAAATTGTTTATATTTTCAAAATCCTCTTCAATCATAAACTATATTTTCAAAATCCTCTTCAATCATAAACTCTTTTTTTTTTAATTTGTATGTAAATAGTAAATCCCTCTGTTACATTAAAAAAAGAAAGTGTTTAGTGATCACGCAGTAATAGTTTATTTTACATTCCCGAAGTAATAAAAAAACAAAAAATATTTTTAAAATAGAATTACTCGGGAATTAATATAAAAACTAACCTTATAATGCTACAACGCAATACATGTATGATATATATATCATGTAATATCTATGTATGTATTAACCAAATATAATAATATAGGAGGTTACGAAAAGAAAAAAAAAGAATTAAAATATATCATCTCTCTATAATGTATAATTTTTTTATTTGATCACCCTGTGATACTTCATTTTACATATTAGTTGGAATAATAAAACTTGGTCGTAAAAAATTAGGTTTAACTTTTGAATAACGCATTAAATTACAGATATACAATATGAGCAACAAGCAGTTAAGTGAACAGTTGTATAATTTGAAAAAAAAGAGATTGGTCCATCATTTGAAGGACAAGGGGGTACTTCCCTAGTAAATAATTAATTAGATCATAATGAATGAATTTATTATTCATACATTATATAACTGGCTAATGTTGTGTAAAGTTTAAAAAAAAATAAATGAAGAAATTTAAAAATATAATATAAAAATCATTATTATTCTATAACTATAGTATGCCGCTAATTAATACTTCTTATTTTAATCTATTACTAATTTTATATGCTATACAAAAAAATAATATTTTACGTTAAGCCCATATAATTTTTTTTTTCCAAGTTCCTAATACAAAGTTGTCAAATATACTATTGCAAAGCGACCTACTTGGCAATGCTCTCTGAGACCGCATGAGTGAGATCTGAAGAATTAGACAGCACTCCCGCTCCGAATAATTTCAAAGAGGCGACACACGACGTTTATTTTTCCTGGAAAGAGAAAAGTCATTGTGAAAGAAGGTGGAGGTGCCATTAATACTAATGAGGATTTGAGGAGAATGGATTGCCGTCAGGGCCAACAGTTGCAAAGGATCTAGCTCTCGCTACAATCTCATTCTTCCAATTTCACGCGGACTGTTTTTTTTGTTCTGTTTTTTAAATTATTTATTATCTACGAATAGATTTATCTGATTTCATTAAATTTTA
>NW_027105918.1:220535-222817 GCF_000696795.3 Halyomorpha halys
CTGTGACTATTATGTCTTAGGTTTGATTTAACATTGCTATCTAACGATAAATTCGTATAATTTGTTTAACCGATCGAACGTGGGTAACAGATCACTGGAGAGGGTCTGAAAGAGTGAATTAGGGAAAATAAAATTTTCAATTAAATAAAATGAAATTGTCAAATGGAATGAAATAGTTACATAGAAAAAAAAACTGAAAATATTTGTATTAAGTATGTTGACGAGTATTGATTGTAAAAGGAATACGTAGGAAAAAATATATATTGTTATATCATGTAAATATATGTATTGTATATATGTCCGGTTATGGATTGATTGGTATGCTGTGTATTTTAGCAACCTGATGAAAAAGGCAGCATGGCTAAATAAAGCATTTCTTTCTAATATAAAATTTTATAACCGAAATATAGAAGCCTACGTCAGGGGAACAGAGTCTAAAAACTTGGTCGGAGTTTTGTACGTATTTCGTATAGGAAGAGGGATTTGAACGGTGCTCAACAAATATTTTATTTAATAATTAATTAAATTTTGTATTAGGTTTTTATTTAATTAGTTTATACGCCTAATTATATTTTAGTTCAGGTCACTGCTTCCTTTGTCTCGATATACTTATATAAGCTGAAAACACACTTCAATTATATTTTAAAAATTTCAGTGGCTGTTTACTGGAGGGAATATAAAAAATAAGTGGATATCTTTAGGTACTCCAGTGTCCCTAGGTACCTTCATTTAAACTGTTGTTTAATCATAAAGTAAATAAGAATTGATCAGTTGCCAAAATCATAATCATCAGTATTATTATATTGTTTAAGGCGTTCCGAGGTTTTAATAATTCGCTTCGTTTAACTCTAATTACGGAACGAAAAAGGTGTTTAACCACTGCTGACCAGGTGTTCACAGGCTACGGCCCAAGTTCTCATAGACTAGATAACTGCACTTATCTTTTCAATTATTAATGACATTGGAACAGTTATAACAGTTTTAACTTTCGATATTTTTTTTTTGTAAACAGTTCTACAGTGATTAAGGCTTTAGAGGAAAAAAAAATGATTATCTTGTATCAGAGATGCATAAGGAAATTATAAAGTTAAAATTAGCCAAAAGGTTCTTCTGAAAGCCCTTATCACTCTATTTCATTAAATATATTACTATCAATATAATAATGACTTAAACATATTACATCTTATTATTTTTATTTTACATAATAACCGTGGTTCATTAGTCCATTTTAATGTCGCCCGTTTTACTCTTTTTTCTACTGGCCTCCGATTACGCCAATCGACATTAGAGGCCTAAAAACCACATAACTGTGACCTTTGATATTCCAAGAATTTCATTACCGTGGGCACCGAAATTTCTTTTTCTTTGAAAAGGTCTTTCATGAAATTCTATTGTTGTAAACAATGAACCATGTTTTGTTTCTCATTCGCTTCGTTATGAGCGAAAGCCAAAGAGAGTTAGATGATAATTATATTTTAATATATCTGACTTTTTGATGGAATATAAAAATTTTACATCACATACAGAATATATTTTCCTAATATAAATGCAAGGTTTATATATGAGCACTTAAGATATATAATAATAGAAAACATATGATTAAGAACGCGTATATATAACAAATATTTAATATAATAAAAAACATATTAATCCCGAAATTCCATTGTTATGAGACTGTAAGCCAAAGACATTTAGAAGATAACAAAATTTTATATTTTCTTATACGAAAATATCGTGGAAATTTTACATGATATACATAATATAGTATTTTTAGATTTGTGGAAGTTCAATATACAAGTAATTTAGATATATAATAATAGAAAACTAGAGTATGTATATGTAATATAATATAGAAAATAATATTAATCTCGGAATTCCGTTGTTCGGAAACAATGAATCATGTTTTGTTTCTCATTTCCATCGTTATGAGCGTAAACCAAAGACTTTAGATAATCATTATATTTTCTTATATCTGACTTTTTGACGGTATATAGAAATTTTACATCAAGGTTCCTAAAAAAAAAAAAAAAAAAAAAAGGTTACGGCATAGTGATTTTCGATTTATAGAAGTTCCATAGAAAAGCAAGGTATGTAATACTGAGAAATATTTTATTATTTATTTATTGATATTTACAACTGTATACACATACATACAACAAGTAAATTTGCTGTAGGTGACATAGTAACATGATAAAAACATGTGGAGAATCTACCCACTGATAGAATAACATTAACTCCAATAACATTTCTAGAGAAGAAGATCTCGAGGCCATCTTCTTTTC
>NW_027105918.1:224737-232367 GCF_000696795.3 Halyomorpha halys
CTCGAATGTAAGGAAAGGATAACTGGACTGTGGTTTGAGGAAAGACTGAGAAATATAATAGCAGAAAACATATTAATCACCTATGGAAAAGTTTTATTGAATAAAAGATAACAGAATTACTCAAGTAGTAATGCCTTGTAATTCTGAAAAAAAAATAATAATTAAAGCTTCATTCTAGAGATATCTCTAAAGAATTCTTAAAGTTAATATATGTATATATTGATTTTTTAATAATAAAAAATCACAGCTTCAGCAACGATAAACAGCATTAGCCAGCTAAGCTCAAAAGGCGCAATGTCATACCATACCAGCACAACAGTTCAGAATTGAAGGTTAGTCTAACCTGACTTATTGAATTTGAACGGGGGCATGTGATACTTTGCTATTTTTTTTTTTTTTAATGAAACCTTAGTTATAAAAACAACACTATATAAATGAAACAACATAAAAAATTATCAAAAATACAGTTGCACCAACAAAACTGGAGAGAAACAATTGTTGTCCCGCTATAATATGTTTATCTATTTCTTCATGGATCATTTCCACAGTCAAAACGAATGAAAATCACTTCAATTATTTATCTACCATCTACCCTATTTTATTTCCACCATTTTGGACAAACGACACGGATGTGAAGATCTACTTTGCCGAGGGTCAGACATCGGTACTAGTACTAGGTACTAGCCCACGAGGAGAAAAAAGATAGTTATCTCACCCCAAATTTTGATTACTTGAATGAAAACTATCTATAATTAATAGTAAAAATTAATGAGTGCCAAATATAGGTAGGAGAATAAAAAATGGCGCCTGTTTCAAAGCGATAAAAAACCAATTTATCATTCGGAGCTCTATATCTTAAAAAGTAGGAACAACACAAGAAAACCTAAGAGAACGTCATTTAAAGAAGCATAACTTTGCTAAAATAAGAGCCCTAATAGAGTTATTTACGTTAAAAATTTTTGGAGATATAACTTTTTAAAAAGCAACTTTTCATAAAAATGTTGTATGGGAAGTACTGAAAGATCAGAAGATAGTGAATTTATTTTGAAAAATTTATATCTCAAAAACCATTAGATGTACAGATGACTATTAGCACTAAAATTAAAGATAGTTTAATGAGATATAAAGTAGTTTATTACATTTAATTTGGTTGGAGTAGTAGTTTTCATGAAATTTGCTAAAATAAATTGATTTATATTTGTATGGACAAATTTTCATTTGCCAAATTTATATGCATATGTGAATATCATAAAAACTACTACTCCTGCGAAGCTAAGTGTCATAAACTACTTTATTGTAAGTTAAATTTACTTTATTTTGAGTGTGTGGCAGACATATGTGCCTCTTATGGATCTAGAGATATATTTTATCAAAATATCCAACATTTTATACGAACAACTAGAAATTAACATTTTGTGAATTTATTTTGTCAAATATCATAAAAACTACTACTCCTACAAAGATAAACACAAATATTTTATAGTAAATTTAACTAGCTTCAATTTGAGTACTGGCAGATATCTGTACGCCCAATAGTTTCTGAAATATAGTTTTTCATAAATCAAACTTATTGTCTGAACAACTATAAACAAATTTATTTTAGCAAATATTCATAAAATGAAAACTACTATTCTTACGAAGGTAAAGGTCATAAACCTCTTTATAGTCCATTAAAATAGCTTTAATTTGAGTGCTAATATACATCTGTATGTCACATAGTTCCTGAGATATAGAATTCTCAAAATAAATTAACTAACTACTAATCTTTCAGTAGATTTTTAAAAAATTTGCTTTTTAAAAAGCTATATCTCGAGAACTATTGGACGTAAATAGCTCTTTTAGGGCTAATATTTCAGCAAATTTACTCTTCTTTAAATAATAATCTCTTAGATCTTCTAGTGTTGTTGGTAGTTTTTAAGAAATAGTCCCAATGAAAAAGTAATGTTTTTTTAAGGTATTAAAACAGCCGCCATTTTTTATTCCCCCTACCTATACTTGGCAGAGTCATCAATTTTGACTAGTAATTATACATAGTTTTCATTAAAGTAATAAAAAATTGAGGTGAGATAACTGCCTTTTTTTGTTCCCGGCTCTTGTACTATACCCAATCTGCTTTAATTCTTTGAACGTCAAACGAATACAAGCATGTGGACACCAACATTTGCTGCTTCTTTTGTTTACCAGGCATTGGTACAAGTCATGGATTGGCGCCAAGAGGGAAATGAGTAGATCGAGTAAGTAAGTATGAAGTAAGGCTGATGATGATTCAAATCAAGAAAATAGACATTTCATTGATTTAAAAAAATAAACTACTTTAATTTTATTTATCCGAATTTCCTTATCTTAAGTATTTACTTTACTTTTTTCAAGTACATATTCATTTTCTTATTCTGCAAAATATAATTTAAAGATAATTTGTATTTTAACGTTACTTTATTCAATAAGTTTTAATTAAATCGCCAACAGTCTACTCATCACATTTCATACAATCCACCAATTTATTTTAACCTAGCCAGCCGTTATACATTATAAGGATATATGGTAATATTTAGCTTCAAACTAAATAACCGTGATGACAAATCCCCAAAAAACACATCAGTGTTCAGGATGAAGTTTTTTTCTTTTTTAGTTTACAAAAAAATATATTCATGTATGATTGAAACCCAAAATTTAATTGGGGCGGTCGAAAGGTAAATAGTAATTTTTTTTTTGTTGAGAATTTCACTACAACTTTTTTCGTTTTTATACATTATCCAAGGCGGAAAGACACTTTTTGGAATAGTAGTACAATAAATTTCAAACAAATAAAGCCATTTTTTCATTAAAATAATTATATTATATAATATTATTAATGTATTCTAATATCACACTATACTATTAATCAACGCTCGGTACCGCCAGAATAAATAAACCGGAAAACAACTCCCCTAAAACCGAGCTACCAAAATAAGCAAACTTATTACGAACCTCACCCCCAACCGCCTCCCCTAATACCACAGAACAGGGTCGTTGGATAAGGTCATGGTTGACAGGGAGGAACCACAAACACCCACCTTCAAAATATCTAATGAAGATATTGTATTCGATAAGTGAATTATTAATTATGGTACAGCAGAAAAATATAAATACGCTAAGACTTCAAACATTTTTTGTATATGACATAGAACATACCATAAAATATTATTGACTGACTAAAACATCGATTTAGGGCAGCATTCGGTTTGGTCAATCCGTTCCAATGGTTTACTCCAAATAGGAACGACCGTAAGAGTGAAATCCTATTTAGATTTTTTGGAGTGATATGAACTCGCTAGGATTTAATCAGTCCTTAGACACATTACGTAAGGGAAAAAACAAAAACTTCAAGCTACCATGATGAAATGAAACGACTGCATAGTTATTATCTCATTTTTCAGGTAGGACTATAATTATAATAAAAATTCAGGACATTGATTGAATGAAGTATATTACACAAATATTGAAAACGATAACTTATATTTTTTTACTATTAATATTATCTTAAATATATAAATAGGGATGTGAATAACAGACTTGTTTACTATTTTTTAACATGTTAAAAATATATATATGAACAACTTTTAATTAAAATCAAATAAATATTTTAATCGATTTACTGTGGATATGTTTACAATCTTGACACACCCATCTTGGTTAGTACGCAGCGACAACTCAGGTAGCCGCCAGAGGTTGGCAAAAAGGACCACTAGGCCAACTTGGCATACTTGATAAGAAGTGAAGTTATAGTCAATGGGGTCCTTGAAATCGATATCACTCCAAATACTCCAGTCAGTCCATTTAATAGTTCCATTGTTGATGAAAAGCCCAACCAACTTTAAATTGATCAATAGTAAGGAAAAACTAAAATGGAGTGTGATCAAACATTTATATTATTTAAAGAAAATACAAGGCATTTGTTTATACCTATCGATGACAAGCCATCTTTAAAAACATCTTTCCATTTTTAGGAAAATTATGATTAGAAAAAAACTGTAAATTACATGCTGATTTATTAAAAAGGTTATTAATAAAATTTCTTCTATGTTTATTTTTAAAAATGGAGGTTATACCTGATTATTTGTGGAGCGTCGTGGCTCAGTGGCAAGGCACTGTACTACTAACGTCACCCTCACCCTGTTTCGAATCCGGCTGTCAGATAATTAGTTACTCTGTTACTGTAGCCGTGAATCAACACCGTGGGTTTGGTAGCTCTCCATGTTCCATCTAGTCTCATAACGTAGATATCCTTAATCGGGGAAAAATCGTAATTCTGACTAAATCACATCCTTGCACAACCGTTGATCTATTAATACTCCTTACAAAGTTCTGTACCCCTGAGCCTCCATAGGTTGTACCGGTATAGTATGATTTTTTTTATCTCATTATTGATTTTGGTAAACATTTTCTTAATTTAACAGTTGTCGTCGCGATAAACACTCTCCATTTTAAGAACCCTAACATTTCTAATGTATGCATATATTATTGAACAATAATATGCTGATATATTCTGATTGAAATCCTGAAACCATATATTCATGGGGTTATTGCCATTAAGTATATTATAATATTATGTATATTATAGTCTGAAGCCTATTTTCTAAATGAATATTATTTTCTATATTTTAGTTATTGTTATCTTCAAGATCTTCAAATTCATTTTTCCTGAATCATTGTTTAAAAAACCTCAACTACTATATTTGTTTTTTCTATGCCCCTAAAACATTTGCAGAGCCCTATAGTAGACTATTTGAATGGGTCTAGTTGTATAAACTATTATAGCAAAAAGCAAGGAGACTGTGAGCGGAGCAATGCTGTAGCAATTAATAGAGCAGACGCAGTTAGGGATCAAACCAATCGAAGCAAGTTAAATCGCTACAAGTTGCCCGGGCTATTTCCAACTCGCCGTTGAGCTGATAGGGTTCCCCACAACTTTCTGACCCGCCAATTCTCCCAACTGCTGCTCCCCCTTGATTGATATACCAATTGTCAATGTTCCTTCACTCATAAACTTATTCCCCCCCTCCTTCTGTGTATTTATTCCGGGAACAATACCTCTCTGATAATTAACGAGTTTATAACTGCATCTAGTCTTATTAAAGCCGGTTTACACAATATTATATAACATAAACGAATTAGGACAAAAAAAGGGAAGTAGATTCAAACATATCAAAGGCAGATTCAACATCATAGAAAACTTATAGTTAAAACGTTGCTTTAACATTCCAGTAATGGACCGACCAACCTTAAATACATAATTTTATTTTCGTAAAACCTTTTCTTTCTGTGGTAGTCATTTCACATACTTTTTTAGTCGACTTGATTATTTGGACTTAGAGTACTTTAAAACTTGTATTTTCATTGAAAACTCGGATACGAAAATTTTCACGATCGCAGTACTTCTACTTACTATAAGTTTCATGTATGAGTAATTGAAAGTAAAAATAAGACTTAGGTTTGCGGTAAAAGGAAAAAAATAAAATGTGAAGATTTTCTTTTTGTCAAGATTCTTGAGGTAAAAAATAAATTGTTTAACATTGCTTAAGCAATGTTGTATTATATGTTTTAATTAAGTGACCATATGAAAACAATTTAAAAAGAAAATGGATGTACTTAATAATGAGGAATATCTGTACTTGAAGATGGGGAAACCCGAAACGTTGTACAAACAAATTTAGAATAATGATAATATTCTAAAGGAAACTAATTTTTCACCTTAACTATCTTAATAAAAATAATAATTCAAAATGAAAAGATTTTCAAGGCAAACGCCACCATTTTTTGTAATGACTTCCATATTATCCACGTTTCTTCATTTACCAAATTCAACCCTTAGGTTAATTGAATGGAGAAACTGATAAATTTATAGTGTAAAAATTAAACACAAAATATAATTCGATGCTTTTGATTAATTCAAAGTAATAGATACAGAGTTGATAGTAGTGTGTCACATTGCTTGTTATTGGTCGATCATTTTTTAAACGGGTATGTCCAGTTCTGAGGCGTATCAAGACAACCTCCTCTCTTCCACATTGTCTGGAGGTTAAGGACCAGCAACTCAAAGCTACCAAAGTAAATTAGTTTTATTCAAAGAACATTTGATAACAAACAAATATCACACTATCGGACAAGTTGGGTTAAACTATTCCTACATCAGAAAATATTAGGAATACATAGTATAATAATGCACGGTAGAGAAGATATAAAATAGAAGGAGAGCAATGAATCCGAAGTAACGACGCAGCAGGAGGCTAGGTCACCGCGATAGTGGCCACAGAGCCATAACACATACTCAATATATTCAGGGCTTCAACCCCCCCCCCTTTCCTAACCGATGCTACACCCCGGCATTAAATTCCTTCCCCTACCCCGTTGGTTGAAGAAGAAAACTTTTGATGGAAGATGTCGTTTCTTCGAGGCTCTGCATATTTTACTGATGACTCCACAATGTAGTGGAAGGCCCTCCACTTCAAGGCCGATATTAACTTGGCCAACTAATCTAAACTATCAGGAGTGATCGCTACATAATTAATGATGGATAGCCTAACTATAAGAGATTAATTATATTGTACTAGGTCAAATATAAATTGATCTTAAGTGCTTGGTATGTATACAGTTATGCAACCATTATGTAAACATTAGAATCTAAGCCACCTGCATTATACCGTATGAAGATGCTCTCGAGTGAAAATTTATGAGTCATTCTAAAAAAAGCGAAAAAGCAAAATAAGGAATATTTCTCTAAAACGATTGAATGTTAGAATTATGTAATGTAAAAAATCTAAGATAATTTTTCTTCAATTTTAAAGAAAATATTGTAAATAAGTATAATTGTGTTTAGTAAGATATATATAAGTACGGTTATTTGGCAATATTAATTCAAATCATGAAGAAGATAGTTGTCATAAGACAACAAAAAATAAAAAATAGTTAACAACTATTGAGATCAATTCAAAACAATATTTTATTTTTAATTGTTTACTTTAGTTATTTTCTCATTTTGCAGTTATTTACTTAATACCCCGTATTTACTCATACCCTGTATTTTTATTTTTTACTCGTAGATTCCTACTTGACAAACACTGTAGTCTTCCTACAGATTTTTAATTTTAATATATTTTTTTTAATTTTAAAATTAACTACAAAAAACTTTCATAGAGTATAATAATTAGACGTATTTGGACATACGAAATTGAGCTTTAGGATCAACCAAACCATAAATTTCCTACCGTATCCAATCCTTACAATCCAAAATCCTCCTTAAATATCCTCAATGTGCGTTATTACGTCACAAATAAACTCATCCATAAAGACTCCAACATCCCATTCTTGGCAGATTTATCCCGAAACAGATATACCTCCTTTCATTCCAAAATCCTTACCCACCCAAACCCATTAGCTCTTAATCTCTCATCCTTAACAATCCCTGATAATCCTCCGAATCGTCTCAAAAGAAGATGGCCATGTGATCTAATTTAAAGCAATGATTGAAGTACTACTATTAGATGATTCATTCCCGAGATTATCATGTGTTCAAAAATCTTTATCAAATTTACTTATTATATTTTTTTATACAGTTATAAATTTCTATAAATATTTTCTTTAGTGTGTTTGC
>NW_027105918.1:232468-252541 GCF_000696795.3 Halyomorpha halys
ATATTAATCATTTTTTATTTCATGTATTATTTTTTATTTTTTTTTATTTTTATCTAATATCTACATAAGGTGTGATTGAGTACTTACAGCCTTCATACTCCTCGTCTTAGAGTGTATTATTTCAAAAAGTTCTATATAAAAAAAACTAATGAAATAAAAACTCCCGCAGCTCATCAATATTACTTATTCAATTTAAAATAAACTTTCTTCGAAAATCACAAATATATATAGCAATAACACAATAAAAATAATAAATAATAATATATAAAATTAAATTTAAAAAAAAGTACCCATGTTTCTGACTTGATATTTATAATACTTAAAACATAAAGTAACCAACAAAAATGATTGACAAGTTGATATTGAAATAAATTAATAGATAAAAAATCGGAATATGATATTCATAAATTGGAAAGAGGAATACAGGGTTAACAAATTATATATTAAAATAAAAATTATATATATAAATAAAAACTAACACTTTTTAGTTTTAAATGTTATAAAGCTATACAACCGAAGGAATTATTGCCGAAAGAAAAGAGAGTGAAACCAATTTAATCGGCGTACCAACTGGAGACATGAGACCATCTTGAAAAACCGGGGATAAATCTAATAAAACAATTCATTACTGTCTTTAGTATCACCTTTTGCCTACCTGACAATCCTCCATAAACGAGGCAGCCGTAATCAAAGCGGTGGAAAATGAGAGAAGAGATTGGAAGCTGGCGGGTTTTAGGGGACAAAGAACCTGTTTTAGGAACTGGTTTAGAAGCTGATAGCAATGTATTTTCGGATATACATATATATACTTTCGGTTATACATCTTATTTACAGTGTATAAAAGCTTTGCCGTCAGTCATTTAATTATAAGACGTTTTGGGTTTCCTTGAAACATTGCACTTTGACCTAGACTAGTTTTTTTAATCGATAACAAGAATTGGTCGGATTATTCAAATCAATGATTCCCTTATTAATATCAAACACTTTTTGTTTATTGGCTAACTGAGGAATTTAATAAATCTAATTTTAAAAAGAAATAATAAGGTAGAAACTATTTACTGCATCAGCATTTCAGTAGAATAAAAATGAAATGAAGAAAGGAACCTTATTTGAAGTTAAAAACCTGTAGTTCAGTATTGCCCCTTACTTCTGTACTTTCAATTTCAGGCGCTTTTTAAAAATTTATTTAACTTTATCTCTATTATCTTCAAGTATTCTCTTCCCCTTTAAACAGTTTTTATAATATGTATAAAATACAGATAAAGCGGAACAAGTTGCCATTTTGCAATTTCAGACGTTTTTTCAATATTACTCGATTTAACTGTCTTAAAGTCTAATCTTCCCATTTTAAGCAGATATTTCAAAAGCGATATAGGACCGTCGCTCCCTGGGGTTTTTAGTGGGACTGGTTCGACCGGGAAGGATTGCCTTTTTGTGTGTTATGATCTCCTCTTGTGAGATTGAGACATGTAGTACGTTGATTAACCTACTCGCTATAATTCTCTATTTGAAAAATTAGATAAGTAAGAATACCGTGGAGGGTTTCACGCCATCCATACATTGGCAACAATTTCATGTTTATATCCCCGAAACAGCTAAAGGCCACTCTCCGTGGTTCGAAAGGGATAAAATATTGTTAAAACAGTTACCCAGCAGAGGGATAGCTCACCTGACAAACCTCTACAACTCTTACCTCCGGTTGTGATACTTCCTAGAGGTATAGAAACGGGCTATCCTCTTCCCGTTTTTGAAACCCGCAAAGACTGGAACCAAACCAGCGGAACCCAACTAAATATAAATATTTAGTGATTTTCTCTCTTTTCCAAATATTTCTTTACTTTAGTAAATATTTAAACTAGTTATAATTAAGTTTCGGAGCCATCCTCAGTCTTTAGGTTACCTCTAATAATTTGAAAAACGATGAAACAATAATATAATAATAAAAATACATTTAACAAATATTATATTCATACTAATTAAAAAATTTATAGAAATTAACCAATTATAACAATAATATCCTATCTTTCTCTGGCTTCCTATGTCTAATCCATAAATTTTACTTTGTCATTTTGTTATACTATAAAGTATTTCGGGAAATCACTATCTCCTTAGTCTCTTTATCACATTGAAACGAAATTGACCTTCGTCTGAATCATTGGTCGTTTGCATTTTGCTGATTCTTCCACATATTTGTCAGTTCTTGTTTTTATTTATTTATGTTTTTATCTTTCTTAAATAAAAACTATTAAAATATAAAATATCAGTCAGTGAGTGTAATAAAAATTAGCTTAAATTAAAGAAATATTTAGAAAACAGATAAACACTGAATTTTTATAATATTTTTTCTCTATTTTTTGAAGCGTTGACACCTTTATGTTAGTTCAACAATGTTGTGACCGAGCAGGACGTTGTGAAGGTCCTAGATTTCTCAGCGTACAAAATGCAAGGAAATGAATCTTGATAATTCCTCTCTGATGCTCTATATAAAATGAGTTAAAATATGACATTATGCAAGGTCAGATATTTGTTTAATTTTAATTAAATAAGGTTTTAAAAAAAAGTTCGGGGTCCGTTAAACTGTACCTCACCAGTCTGCCATTTCGTCACACAAGTGAAATAATTAATTTCTTTATTATTTTTCAATAAAATTGTATCATTTTGTATGTCTTTTTAATAAAATTACTTTTTAAACTAAATTTTAGATTCATTTTATTTATTCTACAAGACTAAAAAGACAAGAAACTGCTCGTAGATTCCGACTATTGCAACATTTACTAGAAAAACGGTCTAAATTGCCAATCCATAACAAAAGACTGATCTACATGACTGTTATAAGGCCTATCTGGGCATACGGAGTTGAGCTTTGGGGCTCCAGTAAATCATCAAATTCCTCCAGAATCCAATCCTTACAGTCCAAAATCCTTCGTAAAATCCATAATGCTCCTTACTTTGTCACAAATCAAGTCATCCATCAGGACCTCAATGTTCCATATGTTGCCGATTTGGCTAGAAATACAGATACCGTTCCTTCCATAATAAACTTCTCAACCACCTAAATCCACTTGTTTCTAAACTGGCTTCTCCTTCATTACCTAATAATCTTCCTATGCGTCTGAAAAGAAGATGGCCTCGAGATCTTCTCTAGAAATGTTATTGGAGTTCTATTAGTGGGTAGATTCTCCACATGTTTTTATCATGTCACTATGTCACCTACAGCAAATTTACTTGTATATATGTGTGTACAGTTGTAAATAACAATAAATAAATTATTAAAAAAAAAAATGTATTTATTCCAAAATACATCGACTTTCCCCAAAAACATGAAGTGGCCTAAAACCTTTGACCAGCAGTGTACATCATGAAAGTTTATGGTCGAAGTTATGCTCTAATGAGTGCTATTCAACCCTTGTAGTCATTAACACTCAGGTCCGTGGACCTTATCCATTTGTTCGTTTCCTCACCTTCTTCTGTAACTCAAATTCACCGACAACTATCCCTCATCGACAGAAATCCCGAACCAGGTACGCCCCACCACGAGGACTAATTCATGGAGAGGCAGGTGTGACGAATGGTCCCGACCGCCCAAGTTAATTATTGACTTGACGAGTACAAATGGTGTCACTGAGAGTTGTTTCACTGGCTCCGGTTCGAGTCTCACTATTAATCAAATATCGTTAGGCTGCTATCGACCGCTGAGTTGTCGCCTCCTAGGTTCGGTCTTCTGTGCCCTGCCTTTGATCGTATCCCATTCAGCTAATAGTCCAAATCTAACGACCTTTGAGTTTAAGGTCCTTTAATAAGTGATTTCTCTATAAACCTATTGAATCATGCGTCTCGAAAATTAAAATATATACTATAAATGTAATATACAGGGCGTCTTACAAGGCCTTTTTATTCCCTTATTTTTCCTGGTCATTTTAAGGAAAATTCTAGCACATTAAAATAAACTCTAGCATAAATTTTATTAAAATTAAATTACTTGTTGAAATTAAATGACCTGCTCTTACCAGGTATCGTTGCTTGTTTGTTTTTGTTTAGTGCCGCAAAACAACATTTATACCTTATTTCATTTTGCTTACATTTATTTAATTTTATTCATTTTTTTTTTATTATAATTTATAATAGTCGTTATTAGGTAATAGGAAGTTGTTACTATTGTTGATGTCAGGATTATTCCTACATAATCCCTAGTCATCTTAGTAGAATATTCGCATATAAATATACACATGTTAAATTATATAAGGAATGATTTAAGAAGTATTTCAGCCTCCACAAAAAAAAATTATAACCTGACAGTATTAGCAAACAGACGGCGGACAGTGGTTATAATATGAAATAAATCAATTTTTGCAAGATCATTCTGTTATAGATAAATAAATTAGTGACAATATTTTGCAAATTCAATTGTAAATATTTCAATATTTATAATTTTAAGGAACCTTCTAAATCCAATCGTGGAATAATGTTTAATTATCCAGGAAAAATTGTCAACATTATTAGTGTTATTATTATTGCCACTTTTTTTTTCTCTGATTATTAACAGCTATAGCAGACGAAACACTATGTGAATGTTTTTTTTTCCCTATAAAAGAAGGAAGGTCCGAGTGAGGTAAAAATATTTTAAATAGCAAATAAACATTTATAATTAGCCGTTTTACAACATGAGGTTTAATCAGGACTGAAGAAGATACAAAGAACTAAAATTAAGCAACAGGTTAAGATAATAAAGCAAGAAAGAAAAATTAACTATAAAATAATCAATATAAAAATTAACAAAGTAAATTTATTTTGTTCATTTTTATGTAAATTTTACCTCATTTTTGACCACACAATAGTTTATATTATCATATTCTTTTGCTCTGTTACTTAATTTTAGTTGTTCGTATCATTTTTAGACCTGATGAAACCCTGCAACGGGATAAATGGCACATAATAAATAGCTTATTTAATATTTGAGTTATTTTGACTACACTTTGACCATCTTCCTTTTATTAATAACACACAGTCAACCAACGATCATTAATTTTTTTTGTCATAAAAAATACCATAATTATAACTTATTTACTACAAAAAAAATGTTTTTGTCAGTGTAGTACTTCAGCCAAACACAGGTCTAAAACATATATATTGATAAAGACCAGGCTATTAATGAAGTTATAATACAGATTAAAAAAAATTTTTTTTTTCTCTTCTGCTTAGAATAGGACTATGGTCTATAAAACCGTGAGACTGTTGTAGTCGAGTGAGCAGCCTGGAGTCTGCAAAGGCGCCGGTTAGATTTCCCACCGGAGAGTTCCATGGAAATCTTCAGAGTTTTGGAAAGAATATAGACCCCCAGTACTCCACCTACAGAATTCCTCAAACGCCAGAACTCGTAATAGTGGATTGTTCCGCCATGGAAGGACACCAATTCAAGCTGTCGAGAAAGACTAGAATTTTTACCCTTGCCGAGTTGGAATTCCCCCATCTGATAGAAGAAAAGAATTATCCCTTCTTCAGAGACTTTACGGGTGGAAGGAGAAGGTGGACCGTCCCACCGCATATTGGCGAGCCACTGGAAAAAGAAAAAGTTGACTCAGACTGAGACTAGAAAGGCTGGACCAGGCTGAACTGTAGGAGGGAAGACCAGGACCCTGTTTCATAATGAAAGCTAATAGTATTAGTTCATACTACAAGTGCAGAAACTAGTGTGGTAATATACTAATACTTCTTTTTTTCATGATAGTGATGACTATTAAGGATATTGGAGGAATTAAAGAATACTGAAGTACAAGTTATTATTGTAGAAGTCTGTGTAATTGAATTAAAATAAATCTACAAGACTAATAGTATTATTTTGTACTTTATTATGAAACAGGGCCCAGGACGGCTGGACCTATGGGACGGATGCAGAGGAGAAGGTGCTGCCCCAACAGTAAGGTGCTTAACCGAGCGCTGAGCTTCACGATGGTAAAAGAAAAAAAAATGTTCCCAAAAGTTACATGCTACCTTCCACTGTTATGTATAAGAATAATAAAAATAAAAATTTTGATTATTGGCAGTAATGACATGGGCAAACCGCAACGCACTACCCCGCGGCTCCCGCACCCCATATGCAAGAGATGGCAAGGCGGAAGGGGAAAGAAAAAGGAGAATTTTATTACGTGGGGGGCCCCGCAGAATGAAAACTTGACCCTTCCACTCTGATTAGATTAGATTGGTTACCTAATGGACAGCCTCGCGTGTATCAGATATGGCAGGATGTAAAAAGAAAAAATGATTCTATATAAACGTTTTCGTTACTTCTTCTCTACGATTTTTTATGGTTCACCGATCCTGATACACCCTCTATAAGATTTAAAATTATGAGGACCCTTTAATAATATGAATTGTTTATAATCATCACATAACAGACCTAGAATTTACTGGTTTTATAAATAAATTTCTAAGCAAAAAAGGTGAAATGTCCGACTTCTTAATTTTTAAAACATTTTGTGTAATCATTAAAATATTTTTCAGGTAAGGACCTTTAAGTTAATTTTAATAAAAGCGGATTAAAAGTATTCCCTGAAACGAGCAAAATAAGAAAGTCTTTCATGGCTCATCTATTCTTTTCAATTTTCTTCATCCCTTTCAATTCTCTTTTTTCTTATTACACCATCATATTTCCAGTACTGGAGATTTTATTTATTTAACGATATTGTCCTTAGAATGTCTAAAATTTCATTTAAAAATCGAGAGTATCAAACTGTTACTTTATTAAATTTTTCGAAGCTGTAAGTAAACGTTTACGCTACAAATATAACTAAAACAAAACAGAAAGCCTACAGAGGAACCCTCAAATTCAAATAGAGTTTTGTACTAAAGACAAAGTCTTAAGAGATACAATAGGAACAATACACAGCGAAAGGAGTAGGAAAGCCTCACTAAGTAAGAGGACATAAGACGACTACAGCCTGTTGCCAATTAACACACTCCCTTCTGTCAATTAACACAGTGCCTATTGTCAGATGTCAATTGGTTATCCTTTGACGGATTGGTTCCGCACTTCGATCTGCTCCCACTGTACCATCTTATTCCTTTCTGTTGTTTCAACATTGACAGCTGACATTATTTTGGTAAGCAATTTAATAACATATTGAATGCATTTTTTTTTAATGCTTATTATCCAAAAATAAATTAAAAAGTTCATTTTAATTAATTAACCATTTGATTAATTACAACGAAAACTATCAGAATTTTAGAATGTGAGACAATTACATACAATCTTGGATACTTAGTCTTGGGCTTTCTCCGCACATAATAATGGTAGCTCAAAACATATAATAAAATGACGAATTCAAGCGTAATACAATACTTTCCTAAACAGCTTTGTGCGCTGAGGAAGAATTTTAGAAATCTTTTCCTACAAAAAAGTTAACAAAAGATTTATTAATTTTTTGAAAAATCCAGATTTGTTACAAAAATAGCCTAATCAATAAAAATAACTCTTAAATATATACTTAAAGTAACGAAGATACTCCAGATAATATTTTATAATATTATAGGTGACAAATATATTAATTCAAAAATTCTTACGTAATGAGGTCGGAAAACAAGGGTTCATATGTACCCTTGTTTTTTTTACAAAAAGTAAATTTTTACAGCTACAACCTATGAAGGGTCGAGAGTGCAGTACTTTGTGAGGAAGTACTGTAACTAGACCAACGGATATCAAATGATTTGGTCAGAATCATGCTCGATCGCAGGATTTTTCCAATTTAAGGGGACCAACTTTATGAGGCTAGACGGTCTCAGGAGAGCTCTTAAACCCAAAGGGATGTATCACGGCTTCAGTAACAGAAAAAATAATTATCTGCCACGGCCGGTTTCGAACCCGGCACCATGTAGTTATTAGCCCAGTGCCTTATCGCACAGCTATCTCAAAGTTATAAGCTTCATAAATTACTATTTTTTATATTTATTTATAGAATTTTTACATGGTTATTTATGGGATATTTAAAATTAAAATGCATTAAAGGTGTGTAAACGTTTCATCAATTTCAACGTAACTATAAACTAAATAAACTTCCTTTAATATTCAGCTTGTTTCAAAGACTTTATTAGATGTCCATGGAACGAAAACTGACTTGTGTTGCTCATACCAATTGTCCATGATTCGATTTCGAAATAGATTTTTTTTCGGATTCGCCACAATGATTCTCAACAGGTGATATATTATAAATGTGTTTTAATTAATATATTTTCATCTTTATCGTATTGATATTTGCTGTTTTCTTTATAATAAAGTAGTAAAATTAAGATAAAGTACATGATCGTTAAAAATATAATTATAGTGATTATGAAGAAGATTGTCAACTATTTGCCGTATACAGGAAAGAGATATAAAATTTGATGATAAATGAAAAATAACACAAGAAAGCGATATAAAAATATGATAACAATAATAACTATACGAACTTTCAAATTTAGGAAAAACTAAACATAAATTAAATGATGTCATAGATATTATTATATCTCTTTCTTGTATTATTTTTCATTTTTCATCAAATTTTATACCTCTTTCCTATATACGTGACTTATTAAAATGGAAATAAAACCGTAAACGGTCACCTACTCTCTACTCCCCGTATGGTTCCGATTTTCTGTTATTATCTGTCATTATTTCGCAACGCTCAAAAACATATTCACTGATTAGAGCATTGTGGAGAAGAAAAAAATATTTAGGTTTATTTACTCTCGTTAACAAGCCATTGACTTTATATCCACATAACTTATTCGAAATATAACCGGAGCTATAGAGAATATTTGGAATAAACCGTCGTATATTTTAGATTATTGGGCGTTCTGCTGCTTTGATAAAATAAGGGAAAAAAATCAAAGACTCAATAAAGTAAAAAGGCTTAGAAGCAAAGAGCACACACCAAATCTCATTACCCATCTGAACGGCATTGGCGATGTAGCATGTACCGAACGAATTTACGCTTAACGTGAATTTCCAAAAGAGTGAACTTGGAAAATAAAGAGGCAGGAAAATCTTGTAAACATAGATATTAACGATATTGGAGTATGGAATAGATATGAGATAATGTCGATAAATGCCTATACGAGAAGAGCTTAATTTCATTGTCTAATCCCTCCTTTAATAATCTTTTTGAATATCGATTATAGTTCACCTTTTGTTCAATTCATCAAAAGAAGGTACATAGAATCAGTAATTAAGTAAATGGATCCTCTACTAATCCAGGTTGTGTATTTATTGAATCACGGGCTTGAATAACCTAGTATGTTACAATATCATATTACAAAGCTCTTTTATTTCATTACTTACAATAAACAATTTTAACTAAGCAAAGATACTGTTTATGATCCTATGATCGTAGTGCTGAAAATATTTGAATAACATTATAATGTGACTAAAGGATATTGTTGACTGGACGATAAAAGAGTCGTAAATTATTTTAAAAGTTTAGCATACAACGTTATTCCATCTCATGAGTCAATTGATGTTAAACAACCAACATAAATGCCATAGGTCCCCTATTATATGTCTCGGATTACATAAACCGAATTTTCCGGCGCTTTTTTGAGTTTATATAAAGTCGGAATCGGGAGTCTCATTTTCTGATGTCCCCAGAAAATGCCGCGGACACTGGAAGACCCAAAAAACGCCGCGACTGCAATGCCGCCCCAGCCTATGCACCAAGCAAGCTAAGACCTGGCTTGTCCCTATCACCACGCCAGAGTCCTGGACACGCTGCCCACCCATTAAGGGATAAACATGTCTTTCTGACACCAGGCGAAGATACATGGTTTCACCATTTTCGCCCACAGCTGAACCTGGACGAGGGGAGCGAAGAAGACTCGACCGCGGCGGTGAAGACATCACGCACAAGTTAAGGAATCGGTATTATAAATTTAAACAATTGCCCCTTGCCCAACTGAACCTATGTCACTTTAGACATATAGTTGCATATGTCCAAATTCTCTTACAATTTTATAGAAAAAGGAACCCAATAAAAACGACTAGGTTCTAAGAAGGCCCCAGAGACCCTTCTAACAGCCCTTTCAAGCCCTTAGATCCTGTATCAATAGCAAGGGCTGACACTTAGGCAGGTACATGCTGTCATCTCACAATGGACTTGCATCAGTCTAACTATTTTATGTTTAACACGTGAAAGTTAGTTCTCACAGGATCATGACTCTTACGCCAATTTCTTGGAAACCTCACACCCTGCTTCTAGTCACGCCTTTTTCCCCCTCCCAGATATTTACTTCTAATTTCATAGGCTCTCTAGGCTCCGCCTAATTTCCTAAATTATCTGATTGGTCCAAACCCCTTCTCCTATTTCACTATTCTTCCTACCCCCTCTTCTCAAGTGTTCATATATATTTCCTAGACTAGATAGCTAAGTTAGAAGATAGAGACTGAATAACAGTAACATGTATTAACTGGATTTAGTGAATGACACAATTTCTTCCTTATTAAACTATAATAGTTTATTTCATATCATACAGCAACGTTTCGGGAGATTTCCCCCATCTTCAGGCTGTTGATAACAAAAACCTATATATGACATATAATTTCCTCCTATTTGTCTTACTTGCTAATATATTATAATATTAATGTCATTATTGAGTAAAAACTTTCTAATAGTCATACATTGTAGGAGAATAATTACCTTTCTTTACCAGAAATAGATCTTAAATAATCTTCGTTTATCAAAAAGGATAAAGAAGAATAAATCCGATTTATAATAACGTAAAAACTTTAATTTTTTTTATCAGATGTGCCACTTTCAAAGCATAGCAGAGATAGCTAGATGGAAATATTGTTTTAAACCTGGCCACGTGGTCTTGGGTTATATAGAGTATACTTAGTACAGGTATCGAACCCTCTGCACTTTTTTAGACTAATTAATGTAATTAGACATAATGCAGTAAAGAAAAGGAATAGATTAAAAAAAAAATTCCTAGTTGTGTTTTAGTATGGAGTACACTGTTATTATTCATGAAATATAGAAGTTTGTTGTATACAAAATGTTGTTTATTGCCCTCGCTATGAGAAGAAGCGGCAATACAACAGTGATTTGTGTAATTAGGACTCCTGGATCACGCTACCTCTCCCCCCACCACTCATGTTTCTCATTTGTATTTCAGATCGGAATAGATAGCGCTCCCCAAAGGCTATATTTTACCTCTTTTTGAGGAGTAACGGACTCTTTTCTATTATTTCGTGGCTACTTTCATGAACCTTAAGAACGCTGGTCTTAGAAAACGAAAAGAAGCATAACATTTTTAGATTTTAGATTTATTTTTAGCATTTTCAAAAACATATAAATAAACCGAGATATATTAATCAGTTTATCGTTCAGTTTACGCTAAAGTAATGGTAATTGTTATTACAAATACTTAACTCTAAAACGGGAAAAATCCATTGTGTAATAGCTCCAAAATATGAAAATAATGTCCAGTTTAAGATTGTGTGATATACTGACATATTATATTTTTTTTAAGGCACTAAAAATAAATATAAAATCTATTTTATGATCGCGCCCTTGCGTATTGATTCAGTTTATTTTTTAGGATTTCTCCTTATATAAAATATTTTCAAAGAAACTAAAGCCACATATGGGAGAAATTATATGTAATTTCAATTACTAAGGGTCAAGTAGTAATTTTAATTGTAAATGCAATTACTGGGCATCAAGAAGTAATTGTACGAATTACCTGCAATTACTTTTACAAAATAACAGTAATTGTTGTATCTTACAATCACATCGGTGTAATTCTTTACAAAACCACTATTTTTTTTTATCGCTTTAACATCTCTCTCTAATAACAGTCCAATGATCGACACTCTTCTTTAACCTAAGAATCCAAACCATGAACAGGTTTTCATACCTTTCAGAAAGTTTTCTCCTCATTTGTCAAATAATTTCTCATGGCTTTAGAATATTGAAGCAGCATTAAACTAATTTCAAGATCCAAATGCACCGATTCTACAAGTTTTTTTATGTATTTTTTCACTAGTCCTTATGTCACTGTAAACTTCTGTAGGCATATTCTGTATTTAAAAAATTAATCTGATGGACAAAGAATGAGTAAAGTTTCATAAACGATTTTTCAACAACTTTTAAGAACTAAGTGAAAAACCGCTTCACTTACTCTGTGGTGTAAACATATTTTTTTTATATATTTAAAATACCCACTAATAAGCAAGAAAAGTCGTTGGGGTGCAAATCGAACGAAACCATAGATCGTAGGAAGATAGTTCAAGGGTGGGTATCAATAAAGGTTCAAAATAGTAGAAAAAATTCAATGCTAACCAACGTTTCTCCTCACGTTGCAAAGCTTCGCTAGGGCTGTCCTGATTAAAACAAGGTTTATGACTGACAGGTTTGGTCAGTCATCAACCTATTTTCAATCATGACGCAGACTTGACGTCAGTAATTCTTATATATCGCTTGATCAAATTAGGCAAATTATAATTACTAATGTTGCGGCAACAACATTTTATAATAGATATTTTATAACACTTAAATATAGAATGTATTCACTTGAAGAATGTATATTGGAATGTTGTTGAGTTGCGTATTAAGTCACGTATTTCAGCCAGGCTACAGCAAATTTCAAGCCTGCAGCCTTCAACCTTCGTTCAACCTTCAACCTTCAACTTAGGTTCCATGAGGACAACATTAACCCACGGGGCACAGTGATGAGAAACTGTCGTTTTTGTGCAATAACCACGAATTCCTATGTATTCAGGTGTAAAAATGTAAATCTTAATTTTTCTATCATTTTTCCTTTTAAATTAAATGTTATTCTGATTAATATTTGTTAATTTGATTATTTTTCTCGCTTTATTTTGGTAACAACTTCCTAAGCCATACGTCTCAAAACGTCAATGAAACTTACACAAGAGTTGCTCCAATATGAACACGTTTATGGAAAAATAGTCTAATTACAAACGTTAATCAAGTTCATTTAAAAAAAAAAATTAAAAATGTGCTAATACGATTTTTTCTGGTATTAAATTGAAAGTAGCCTAACAAATTTAGAAAAAAATATTTCAAGAAATAAACTTTGAGTTTTGAAAAACCTACATTGATTTGACTGAAATATTTTTGTTGGATAGTTTAAAACAAAAATAAACAACTCGTTTTTTCCCAATGCCGAAATAACGTCTATAGGATTAGGTCTGCGGCTCACAAATATTGTTTGATAGAAGAACCAATTACGGTTAATTCGTGTTTAGGTATTTGAGTGTAAGAAAGCACCCCCATCAACAAGATCAGACAAAGTTGATAGTAAATGATGCAATATACAATTGCAGGCCTACCTTCTACGCCATAACCCCTGATGAAGACCTGAAACTCAGGTCGAAACGTCGGCATAAAATAAATGAATATGGTTTTGTTTATTTATGTTGTTCTTTGCTGACCACACCCCCCGACAAACTTCATTTTTCACTTCAAAAATTTCATTTTGGAGGGTTTTTTTTCACACTTTCCACAACTGTACGGTCCTGTAAGGCCCCACGCAGTCTCGGAGTCAATCCACGGTTATATATAGACTTATTTATTTTTTTTTTTTTATTTTTTTTTTTTAATTTTCTCTCAGGTGTCGAAATTGGAGGATAAAGATAAATCCCAACAAATCCCAACAAATCACATTTACTCTTCGTCGTAAACCTGCCGACTGCCCTACAGTATACTTTAATAATGTGGCTCTTACCCCTGTAGAACAGATTCGTTATCTTGGACTTCATCTTGACAAACGACTAACCTGGAATCCTCACACAAGACTGAAAAGACAGGAAACTGCACGCAGATTCCGACTACTACAGCACTTACTAGACAAACGGTCTAAACTTCCAACTCATTACAAAAGACTGATCTACATGACAATAATAAGGCCCATCTGGATATACGGAGTTGAGCTTTGGGGCTCCACTAAACCTTCGAATTCCTCTCGTATCCAATCTTTACAATCCAAAATCCTTCGTAAAATCCTCAATGCTCCTTATTTTGTTACTAATAAAACCATCCATAAAGACCTAAATGTTCCTTATGTAACCGACCTAGCCCGAACCCGATATTATTCCTTCCATAATAAACTCCCTAACCACCCAAACCCACTCGTTTCTAACCTTGCTTCCTCTTCCATTCCTGGCAATCCTCCAAGGCGCCTGAAAAGAAGATGGCCTCGTGACCTTATATTGTAAACTGTTTTAGAGTTCTACTACTGGGTAGTTTCTCTACATCTTGTATCATATCATATGTCATTATGATCAAATTTACTGGTTGTATTTTTTTATACAGTTGTAAATATCAACAAATAAATAAATAAAAAAAAAAAAAAAAAAAAAAATTTTCTCTCATGAGCTCCGTTCGTCCAATTTTCTATATATATTTCTAGGAAGAATTTAATTTTTCGATTAAAATAAAAATGTATTTATTTCTCTTTTCTTTTCGTTTATTTAATCTTATTATTAAGATTGTCATAGTTATATTATAAGTTTATACTATTTTTAAAGGTTTCCATTTTAAATTATGCAATATACATCTTTTTACAAAAGTCCACAGTTTTTTTCTTTATTTTTATCCTCTTTTACAATTTAACCCAGCAAAAAGTTCCTTTCGAACCCCTACTCGCCGAAACAACTATATATATGTTTGAAAAAATTCAGACTGTACCTAAATGGATTTGATAAAGTTCTACTTGATTTCTAACTTTTTCTATTTGCGTGAAAGAGGTAAGAGAAAGCGAGACGTGAAGATGTATACCGGGCTCAGAGAGCTCTGGTGTCGACTTGAATATTTTATTGACGTCAGAGACAGCTCTTTTGTTAAAGTAACTCCTTCGAGGTGTGTTCCTTATTCCGTATATACCTTTTTCCTTCCAGTTATGGTGAATTTGTTATTATAAAAAAGAAAACCTGCCTATGTAAAAATGAATACGTCGGTACATTGTAGCTATATCTGAATTTCAAATTTCATAGTGTACTCCAGAATTAGGTGATTCATATAGTGATCAAGTTTTATATTGTTGGCCAAACGAGGATCTCGTTGAAAAATTTATAGGAGTACTGAAACTTTGCTGATATAGATTTTATGCGCTTACTAATATTAACTCTGTTACCTCAATATTGTTCTACAATAACATAACATAATTATAAAAAAAAATTAAAACTCATAATAATATTTTTTATTTTTGCTAATAAATTGAAAACTTTCTATTGCTAAATGTACTGTTTTATATTAAAATTAAAGAAGGGAAAATAACTAAAACTTTGATGGTTTATTTGTTGCGATGATTATATATTGTAAGAAAATGAAATAAATGCAAGCTTTTCATACTATGAGAGGAAAACTGAAAAATTATTTTTTTTTTTTATTTTCCGAAAAATTGGATCAACTTGAAACCCGTGATCAGTACCACAAAAAAACATTAATAAGTAGATGTTTAGAACTCCACCAATACTTTCCAGGTAAAAGTACCTTTAGGACAGTTAGGTCGAATGGCCCATTAAAAAAAAAAACACAATATTTCGCTAAGTTAACAATTGGACACATGAAGTGAAACCAAATAAAATTTTTAGAAGTAAAATAAAGGTATCTTTTAAGATAAAATCAAAGAAATAAACTGAAATGAAAGAATAAACAAAATTACTAATTATATAAAATAAAATACTGCTTGGACGACTTCGATAGGTCAGAAACGAGATAGGTCCTGAAGAAAAGAATCCTTATCCGCTATTGAAAAGTCAGAGAGATGTTTCCACGTCCAATCGTTCAAAATTTTGTGGGCCTAAGTCTATATCAACTTCCAATAACAATTTACGCAGATAGGGTCTGGTGGCAATATCTGGTGAAATACAGAAAGGTAACTGGGGGACTAAAAATAAGCCAACAAAACAATGCTTAATCGCCGACATTCCAATAAACATTAAAACGCAAGTATAAATAAGTCTCTTTCTTTTAAAACAAAAAAAAACTTCTAACAAAATAAAAATAAAAGCGTAACGCGAATTAACAAATTAATATAATAAATATTTTTAATTAATTCTTGTTGTTTTTTTACGATATCTCGGTTATAACTTTTCCTGGTTATAGCGTTCTTTTTATAATACGACGGGAAATATCGGAGACGTGGTTTTTCCAGGTGAGAGTTTGGTCTATGGTGACACCAAGGTTTTTGACGTATGGTGCTATGTACTAGTAGCAGATTTACTTGGGATGCCAGGATAATCGCTGAAAGCAATTATCCAAAATAAATTAATTAATTGATTATAAATTGAGTCCTAAAAAACTATTATTATAATTGGATTCCTTTCCAAAGGCTGTTTGTGTGTTTACCAGTTTACCAATTAAATACCTTTATATTCATAAAATGTTCTAACCATTGATTATATAGGATAATAAAGAGTGGTATATTAGGTTATATAATAGTATATAAACTACATAACGAAACTAAGTATTTATTTACAATTTGTTATTGTGATTAAAATGATTCAAATGATTCAGATAAAGGTTGCCATAAAATATAAATTATTACATGATTACTTATTAGTTAATTTATACTTATAGGCTGCTGATGCCGTGGGATGTAGTGCCGTGGGTGTCTTCTGTTTCATCAGGGATGTCCAGGCCTCCTGGCTGAAGTGCATCCTCTGAGTCTGCCTCCTGACTGTCCTCACTCGTCTGAGCCTTCCTCTTGAGTGTCCGTCTCTCGTCCCCGTCTGGACCTGCAATGTCTCCTTTTCCTGCCCTTGTTACCCTACTCTTTTTCTCCCACTACTCCTTTTAGGGCGTTACCTTATTTTGAAATCTCTTATCTCATTGGTCGTCGATGTCCGAAGACTCCCGAGGCAGGCATCCCCCTCCTCAGGGCCGAGGATGTGTAACAAAAAGTTTGACTTGTCCAGGAAGGGCCTGCACCTGGTTAATTTGATTCTGGTCCCTCGTCCTAACCTATTTTCTGCTTTGATACTTAAAGGTTAGCCAATCTAATTTTCTCAGGGGCCTCTAGTAATGTGACAAACTTAATACAAATGTTTCCACATCCGAGGATGCTAAAAGCTTCCCAGAAGGATACCCTGACCAGGTATAGGGGCAGATGACGAAACACCTTAATAATACCCCGGATTGTCAATACATAGCAATGGATGGAATTGTATTGGATTATTGTTTAGAAATAAGGTTGGAATATGAGGAATAGTTTACAGGAGTTGATTGCTTTAGTCTTCTCTGCATTCAACTTAAGCTTGTTTTCTTGTGCCCACTGGATAATTCTATTCAAGTCTTCTTGAAGCTTCTCCGTGACAACTAATAGCTCAGAAGATGGGAAGGAAATGTAAATTTGGAAATCATCTGCATACAAATGGTATTGACAATGTTGGATAAGGATAGGAAGGTCATTGATGTAGATAGCGAAAAGGGTAGGGAATAGCTATGAACACAGGTGAGGGTTCTCGAATCATTGATGAAGGTTTACCACTAAGGAAGGAACCACTAAGTACTGGGAACGATCGGATAGGAAGGATTGAAACCAGCGCAAAGCACTGTTGGATAATGGAAGATTTCGCTTTGGAGAGATCTAGTAGGATGAGGAGAGTTAGGTTTTGGTGTTCCATGGCAGTTTGGAGGTCGTGGGTTATTTTAAGGAGAGCGGATTGTCTTGAATAGCCATGTCGAAAGCCGGATTGGAGGGGATTGATGAGGGAACGTTCTAATAGGAAGTTTGAAACTTGGATTTGAACAAGGCTTTCTAGCGGTTTTGAAAGGTTAGACAGGAGAGAAATAGGGTGGAAGTCATGAGGTGAAGAAGGATTTGGGATTTTATTTAATTTTCGAATCAAAGCGGTTTTCCAATGAGCAGGAAATCTGGCATTTTGCAAGGAAAAATTGTGTGTATGATAAAGTATGGGAATATGGACTGGGAGGCAGAATATAATCAATTTAACAGGAATGTTGTCCGGTCCATGATCATTGGTATGGGATCTTAGAATGGTGGCTAGTAGTTCTTCGAAAGATATGTGGGAAAAAAAGATTTTTTCTGGATCAAAGTTTGTTCAAAATATCAGGAAAGGTTGATGGATCAGTAGCATGGCATGTGAAATAGTTGTTGAGATCGTCTGGTGTTGTGTTGAAGAGAGCTGAGGTTATTAGATTCTGATAGGGTTAAATTTTGGAGTATTTTCCACTTGGAATTGGGATCGGGAGTATTATAGAGTGCGTTATGAATGTAAAGGAATTGATCACGTCCAACTACTAATCGGGTTGCATTGCGGAGTTGTTTAAAATGTGTATAATCTGCAGTCAGGCGGGTCCGACAAATTTTGCATCAAGCTGCTTCTCTTAGTTTTATCATTTCCTTTGTTTCCGGGGTAAGCCAAGGTGCAGTTTGACGGCGTAAGGTTCGGTTTTTGAGAGGAGCATGGATGTCTAATACATATTGCCGATGTGAAGTGAGAGTGGAGACCATAGGGTCGATGGAATTATAGGAGTGTATAGAGTGTGTAGAACTGTGTGTAGAGTTCCCACTTGACGGAATCAAGATCAGGTGAAAGGGATTCATAGGAAAGGAGGTCCAGATTACGGTATGATATGAATTTTAAGAGTAAAACATTTGACTGGTAGGTCGTAGGATATTTGGAACAGATCGTGAGATGAGATGGGAAGAGGAAAGGATTTTTACAGGAAGTCACAGATAAAAAGGTCTAACCAGGTGTCAGAGGATTGTGTGAGATGTGCAGTAGAATAAGGAACGAGGAAAAGAATCAGGGGAAATATTACTTCCATAAGAAAGAATTTATCACTGGATTTATCGTGGTTTACTGTATTCGTTTGGTTTCTTTTTATATAAACGGGACAAATATAAATAGTGTAAACTTTTAATTAATATAACCTTTAAAACCTATTACGATACAACCATTAATTATTTAATTTTTTTTCCTAACCTTCCTACATTCTCTTTTTTCGAAGGCGTATTACGATTAAATACCTATTTTTTCAGTTATAATCATATCTAATAAATTACAATACGGTGAAATTACTTATATTTTTTTTAATTTATTAGTTTGCTTTATTCAACTTGCACACTAAAACAAATTGTATTTTCTTAAATAATCAGGTATCAAATATTTTTCACCACCGCTCTGAAACTCCAGTGGATGTAACATTGTTAAAAGAAAGGTTCATTATATTACTCAAGAGGTTGAAAAATTGTTAATTTTACATCTTAAGAACTCACCCCATTATATTCGCTGATAATCGACAATTTGAAAGATAATAAAATAATTAGGCTAAAAACAATTATTATATATAATTTTTAGATAAAGATAGTAATAGAATCATTTGAGTTTTAGGTAAAAATAAAGTTTTTAAAATAGTTTGTAAAATTCCATAATAAAATGTTTCTTGAGGTGCGAAACGGAAGCAAGCGCAATATAACCGAGAGAAACAAAAAGTTAAAAACCATGATAGTCAAGGTTTCACATTATAAGGGTGCTAAATCCAAAGAAACTAAAATCAGCCGAGTCAAAAAAATACAAAGAAATCAAAGTAGAAATATAATAATTTATTCACATAAAGATTTAGTGATTTTCTTTTTTCTCTTTTATAAATATTTCTTTATATTAAAATTATTTACACAACACCGAGGTTTTGGATATTGTATTCAGGGCTCTTCGGCAAATTTGGAAAAGAAGAAAACAATAATATGATCATAAAAAACTATTTAAAAATTTATATATGATTACCCTATTATAGAAAAAATATTCTCTTCCTGGCTCCCTATGTCTAAAATCCATAAATTTTACTTCGTCAATGGGGATTTGGTAGTTTTATTTAATTTTATAAACAGGCCGAAACACTGGAAATGGTCACTCTTGTCTACTTATTGTTATTTGGAATTTAGACAAAAATTTAAATTGGGCTGTAGATTTCAGCCGAGCCTCTCATTCATTCAATACATTCAACTCCTAAATCATAGAATTTTGGCAACGTACTAAGAGATGTGATATTAAATTAACCATACCTCACCCTAATAAAATCAATTTATATTATTATCAATGTATATGTATATATA
>NW_027105918.1:253691-254002 GCF_000696795.3 Halyomorpha halys
TTACGATTCCTTTAGTTTTCCCACCCACTGGAGTGGTCTGTGGTCAGTGTGTATCTTGAACCTCCTGCCGAACACATATGGTCTAAAGTGATCGATGGCCCACACTATTCCCAAGAGTTCTCGCTCCATTGCGCTATATCTACTTTCCGTCTCCGTAAGGCGACTGCTGGCATACGCCACTGCTGCTGTAACATACTATATTTTATTGGGTTCGGTACATCTCTTTATATACATGCGATCAGCTGATTTCCTCAGTCAGCTGACATCGAAATAACAGCTGACTAAGGCTGTAACTTATATATATATATATA
>NW_027105918.1:254052-254365 GCF_000696795.3 Halyomorpha halys
TGCCAATACTGCTTCCGAAGACCTATCTTGCACCTGGTGCGCCATTGTGGCCTTACTGAAGAGGTCACCCATTTGTACCCCTTCCATGTAAATGTTTCGATTTGTAAATTTGTAAAATGTTTAATTTTGGTAACTCCGGTGGTTTTTGTCTTCCAAATAATTTGTCTCTTCTTGTCATTGATTATTTCCTCAATTTCCTCTATTATTCTGGTCTTCCACTCTAGGCGTCCATTCCCTCATGACACCGGACGGTTCTCCATTTTCTTGTTCTACGGCGTTCGTGGTTATAGCTCAAGACAACCAATCGGCCACC
>NW_027105918.1:254865-268730 GCF_000696795.3 Halyomorpha halys
ATTTATTAAAGATGTAAAAAGAAAAATGTATTCAATTAAGAAGAAAATTATATTGAGAGATGTATAATAAAATAACGAGAAAAAAATGTGATGAATTATTAAAAATAAGTATGTAAAATATGAATGAAATATATTTTAAAAATGTATATTATAATCTATAATAATATTATTATTATTATTGGCGCTAAAGACCGAGGAGGTCGAAGACCTCGCGCGATGTACGAAGGAAATACATCCCGCATTTCTTGACGTGGTTTTCATAGAGTGGGTTCGTCTAGGCCTATTTTTGTGAGTGCCACCCATTGCCTAACGAGCCTAGCAAAAGCCCGAGGGATGCTGTGTTTAATCTATAATATATACCGGTTAAATATGCATATGAAGGAAAAGCAGACATTTTAAGAAGAAAAGCAATAAATAAATGCAAAATAAAAAAATCATAATTGTCATCATGTTAAATTAAATGTACTATGCCTTTATACGAGTATTACAAGATTCCATATTAGTCCTCTGATTCTATTTCGTCATTGAAATTAATGCTACTAATGTAACTCCTCTTAACCTGTACAAGAAACAATTTCAATATTAAAAAAAATTGAGAAATATTTCTCTTTCCTTTCTATGCAAAAGTAGTTAAACAAAAACAATGGGCACACTACGTAAAACGTAAATTTAACCACCTCATTTATTGCTTGTGACTGTTCCATAATTTTCCTCACAAATGTATCCAAAACAATGGTCAGAGGATAAGGATAAAAAAAAATTAGATGAAGAAAAAAGAAGAAAAATAGGCGGGGATTAATGAGAGAGAGAGAAGGGAGAGCGTGTGGGGAGACAATTAGAAGCCGGGCGGACCAGTGATAGAATTACCTGCTAATTCCAAGCCTGGATTTCCCTCAGGACTCCACAACCCTCCCCATGATTACTCTCTCATAAACGGCGGTGAGCTGTTTACTCTTCCTAAGCAATAAAATGTTTTACTTTTAAATGAGTTCTTAATGTTTTTATTACCATTGCTAGTATATGGATAAAGTGATCCACCTTATTGGACTTTGAAAAAATTGGAATAAATCAAGTATACTTATGAAATGAGATGTTATTTATGCGATAGAACTGTGGTAAGACTCTACTGAGTAGAGTGTGAGAGTGTAACTGGCCAGGACAGTGGTACATATCTTAGTAATTGTTTTCTAATAAAAAAGAAAATACGAAATGTATAGCCGAGGTTCGGTGCTTTGCAAGAAAGTACAGTTTCTAGAGCAATTACTATGCCCTTCTTGCACGGTTTTTAAAAATTATTATTCCCCTGCCTGGTCATTCCTGACAAACGGGGGAGGGAGAGTATCTACAGGTAACCAGCCTATTCTAACCAGAAGAGAAATACATTTTTCATTCCAGGTTCTGCCACGGAATAAAATCAGCAGGGCCGTCTATAGCCGGGCGAGTTAAAGAGTTAAAGGTACTTTAACTTAAAAAAGATAATAAAATAAACCCCCTCCCAATGCCGGGTTTTAACCGACAAACTCAAGTTTGCTAAGGTGGCGCCTCAGATTTTTTTTTTACCCCCTTCCTGGTCATTTTTGTCATACCGAGGGGGTATGTAGAAGTAACAAAACTATTCTTATCATGGTGGGGAGCCAAGTTTTCATATCGAAGGATCGCAACAGAAATAAAAGTCGGATGTGAACCGGTACATATACAGACCGCTAAACTCCTTCAGTGACAAACAGCCCACCACAGGGGTTGGTTCAAGAGCACTCTCAACTGCCAATTTAGACTAACCACTTTATTGAGTCAGAGTGTGCCTTAAGAGGGTTCCATAACCAACAGAGTTCACTCACAGTTGACTTAAAAGAATAAATAATTATTTGCCACAGCTGAATGGAAACCCAGACCCCGGAGATAGTAACATAGCACCTTACCTACTAAGCTAATCTGCTCAATTGTAGCCATATAAACACTAAAAAAAATTTTTTTTTAATACCGATAATTATTTATTCTATAACTGTAGCCGTCCGTGTACAAGGTTCCGGTGTGTGTAGTACTACTACTCCCACAATTGTAACAAAATTTATGTATATAATTAAACATCTACTTAATCTTATCTTGTGGTTATATAAGTTATACATATAGAAAATATATCCAAAGAAACAGGAAACCAGAATAAAACATGTCACTATTTGTAAAAACGTTAAGAACACAAACTACAAGGCCTTAGCTAACAGTATAACTTCGAACAATAAATATCATTTCAAAAACCCCACCATGATAGACATAACAAAAAACATCCAAAGAACAAAATCATAGAACAAGAATCCACAAAACAAGAATAAGAAAAAAATCAACAATACGGTAAACTACAAAAAACCAAAATGCACACAGTGCAGACATAATAAATAGGCTGGACATATATGTAGAGACAGATGGAGTCAGTAAAACCATTTTATAATAAAATTCTCCAATTTATTATAAATATTCTTCAGAACTTTAATATTCAACCTAATTAGCTAAATTTATTAAATATATACATATTATCAGTGAGGTAGATAAACAGCACACAGGCATATTGATGTGTCCAAAGCGATAATACCTTCAGTAACTTAACATCGATTTATGCTAAAGGGGTAGATGAATGAATCAAATATGAATAATATTGTTTAAACAATGGTGTGTAAGTTTTTTTTAAATAGTTGAACTATAAAGACTAAATTCCAAAAAGGAAATGGATGAATTTTATTACAAGGTAAAATCGAATATACGTTTTAATTATATACATAAATTGTTGATAAATGTTGTAAAATTGTAGTAATAATAGTTGAGGTAACTTAGTAGAATATAGAATACTGAAAATACTCTAACGCAAGTCTATTTTCACCTCAGCATCTTAATAAATTTTACTGTTAATGATGAAGATGGCCACGAGACCAGCTAATGTAAAATGTCATTAGAGTGCTACCAATGGGTAGTTTCTCTACACGCCTGTAACACTCCAATTTAACTTAGATCAGATTTACTAAATGTATTATAATGTACTGTTGTAAATAGCAATAAATAAATATTTAAAAAAAACAAAAAAAAAACTGTCAATGATATGTATTTCGAATTAGTTCCAAAGCTGTCTAATAATCCTAATTATTTTTCCAACTTCCACAGTTAATCTTAGTTTATTCCTCAACAAATAAATCAATTAAATAAACCATAACATAAATAAATATAATTTATATGATACACCCCAAATCATCGAAGTTATTTTTAAGTTCTGATTGAACAATTTGATCAGCAAGAATCAAATAATGAAATTTATTCTGTTTGATACCAATAACCACTTCGGTTTTATTGGTTTCTTAAGTATAGATTCCAATTTGTTGAAACAGCTATATTTAAATCTTCTTCCTGAGCCATTGTAATTTAGTCTACATTATGAAATGATGTAATTAATCAAAATATATCATAAATATCGAAATAAATCTGAATCATGGTCAAAAGCTATCGGCATTGAACAAGACCTATTGATTCCCTCCACGTTTAGCAAACTCTACAGAGGTCACAAAGGTCAAGAGAGTATTAGCAAGAAAGTTATTTGCGAAGAGTTTATTACCATTACTCCGGAACAAATGAGAGACAAGAGGATATGCTGGCTTTACTGCATTTAAAACATATATATTACTTAAGTATTGCCGAGAGCACATCTTTTTAAAAAAGGAAAAAGAATGAGACGTTAATCGCAGGGGTTCCTGTAATGGAATGCTTTATTGATTCCCAAATTCGTCTATAAGTATCAATCAATCGACTGATACAGTCCTTCATCAGCTGACATTGCAGTAACAGCCGACTCAGGCCGTAACTCCCCTCCCCCACTAGCATACGAACAATCCTAGTAAACTTATTCATTATAATAAAAAAAATAATACTTTTAACTACTAACTTATCCGTTATAATAAATACTATACAATATAATAACCAATAATATAATAACAAACAGTGCAAGCAGATAAGTCCAGATGAGGAAGCTCTACATTGTTCTGGAGCAGACGTTCCAGTTAGTAGGTCTTTTAGTTATTCCATATGAGCCGTGCTTCTTTTCTTGTAGATAGTAGAGTAAACTACAATGACACATGTACTTAGATTTTTTCTATTCCTACTTAATTTTATTATAACATCATCCATTTTTACTAGTAAGAAATGTTTAACTTATAACTTACAGGAATTTATAATATGTATAATTCACTTTTCAATATATGCTCTTCAAAATATGAAATGAAATATCCTTTTTGATATTTAAACATTTTTAATTTGATCACAGAGAACTTAAGAAACGTACTTTAATCTCCAAATATTAAAATACCATAAGTCTGGAAATTATTAAAGTTTTTTTTTTCTTGTTTAATTTAGAAAAGAAAATATTTGTTCAATTTATTCATTCTATGAACGGTCATTCAACCATCAAAACTACGTCAGAAACAGTTACTGCATAAGGCCCTTCCAGGGACTGGAAAAGGCAAGACAATTTCGTTTCAGGTAATTCCAGAAGGGAGACTACCTGGAATCCCCATTTGGAACGGATTGCCCATGCTCTCACCAAATTAGAATGTGAAAAAGAGGAAAAAGTTTGAAGATAAAATTCTGGCTCCTTCATTGTGCCAGAACTCTTGCAGATTAGCTTTCGACCGCTCCCTTCCCAGAGGATAACAAATTACTTTCAGAGCCCCTGGGATATTGATAAATCCCTATAAAGCAAAATAAAAACAGAAGCAGCTTATTGATAAAAAAATATCTAACATGTATTTTAAAAGCTCCCACTTTTACTATTTACAGAATTACCACGCACTTATTTTTTTCTTATTTTTGTAACTATATAACACTTAATACGACAAAACGCAAATTAAAACATTATTAGTCAATCTTAAAAAGTAATTTTAGATTTTAACTTCCCAATAGGTACATAAGTTCCCACAAAGTTTGAAACCAAGCATTCAGGAGAGAGTAAATCGGCCCGTTACTTTAGGCTTAGGATTTTTTTTCAGTTACACTTTGCGGTTTGTTTGGTGTCAAACTAATTTGATCAACAAAAAATTAGTTTTTCACTAACTCTGTGAATTTGTAAAATATTGGTAAATTTAAAATAAATGGATTCGAAAGGACGCAAACATAAAATCTATTTTATTTTATTTTTCTACCTTCTAAAGCGTATATAGAGACACTAATCCGTTAAATTAAAAATCCGAAAAATTAAAATAAAACGATACTCTATAGCGCGATACTAAAATTGATTTTATTTTTATTTTCAGCAACTCTGCAAACGCATATAGAGTGCCCCAATATGTTAGAAATCTGACCACTAAGGTGAAAGACTGCATTTTGTTTAATTTATGAAGAATAGTGGTTCTCATTCTGGGATCCAAAAAAACCCATACGAAGTTATTTTCTGGCAGTAAACCTAATGTATGGTTGATAGAGTTCTACCAGAAGATGTTTTAAAATATATAAATAAATATTTTCTTTAATATTAACAATTGCTATGAAATCAGCTAATATATACTAGTATATAATGACATATTAGGAATGTTTCTAAGATTGTAGGTCAGTCTGTATCCATAGGCAAACATCACCTTCGCTGTGGATTGCCTTATAATATATTTTTTTAAATATAGAGAAGATGCATGAAAAAGAAATAGAAACCGTTCAAACAATTAGAATGCTAAGGAAAGTCTTTAAAAGATGCCTTAATATGAAGAAACTATGACAAGGTTATCAAAAAGTTTTACTTGAGATTTGAGGGTTTTCAATCAGTAATTGATGAGTATTATAATTCTACAGAAATTCAATCCAAACCTAACAGTTTCATAGCAGGAACTTTTCCAACTTTGGAGAGCAACGACGGGTTATCCTAGAAGTTACTAGCCAATTCTAGCCTGAGTGGGAAAGTCAGAAGGAAGCCATGCCATCTACCTTTAGAAACATCGTAACTGCAGAGGCGGCGGTTCGATGATACCGGGCTGAACGGGTTGACATTTATTTCGCGGCTATCCCCCTGAATGAAAACTCTACTCTCCCACTCTGGTTAGATAAGGTTGGTTGTATGTAACTCAACATCTCACATCCCTCCTGAACATAGGAAAGAAGAAGAAGTGAACTTAGGAATAAGAGAAACTTCTTAGCCTTTTTTAAGTTTATCAAACGAATGTTAAAATTGATAACGAATTTTCCTAAAAAGAAATTTTAATAATGAATGATTCTTTTAAAACATATTATAAGAGCTTTCATAAGTATAAAAAAAGGCATTTATAAAGCCCTTTAAATAAAGTGAATGATGGAACATTTTATCGTTTGGGATTTAAATTGCAAATTTTTAAATGTAATAATTAGATTCAACCAATATGTTTATGGAAATTAAAATTTATATGTCTTACTCAGGCTTTTGATCGAGTCTGGCACCCGGGACTGCTTTACAAACTCCGTAAATTCTTACCTCCTAGATATTTTCTCATCATCCGTTCCTTTCTTACTAATAGATTATTTCAAGTAAACCACAATGGTTCCTATTCATCCCTCTATTTTCAATCCGCTGGTGTTCCTCAAGGTAGTATTCTCGGTCCCATCCTCTACACCATCTATACAGCTGACATACCAACAACTCCTAACACTATCATTACCACGTATGCTGATGACACATGTGTGCTCACAGTTAGTAATAACCCTTTGATTGCATCCCAAACTCTCCAGTCCCATATCACAATCCTCGAAGAATGGTGTCGAAATTGGAGGATAAAAATAAATCCCAACAAATCACATTTACTCTTCGTCGTAAACCTGCCGACTGCCCTACAGTATACTTTAATAATGTGGCTCTTACCCCTGTAGAACAGATTCGTTATCTTGGACTACATCTTGACAAACGACTAACACAAGACTGAAAATACTGCACGCAGATTCCGACTATTACAGCACTTACTAGACAAACGGTCTAAACTTCCAACTCATTCCAAAAAACTGATCTACATGACAATAATAAGGCCCATCTGGATATACGGAGTTGAGCTTTGGGGCTCCACTAAACCTTCGAATTCCTCTCGTATCCAATCTTTACAATCCAAAATCCTTCGTAAAATCCTCAATGCTTCTTATTTTGTTACTAATAAAACCATCCATAAAGACGTAAATGTTCCTTATGTAACCGATCTAGCCCGAACCCGATATTATTCCTTCCATAATAAACTCCCTAACCACCCAAACCCACTCGTTTCTAACCTTGCTTCCTCTTCCATTCCTGGAAATCCTCCGAGGCGCCTGAAAAGAAGATGGGCTCGTGACCTTATATTGTAAACTGTTTTTAGAGTTCTACTACTGGGTAGTTTCTCTACATCCTGTATCATATCATTATGTCATTATGATCAAATTTACTGGTTGTATTTTTTTATACAGTTGTAAATATCAATAAATAAATAAAATTAAAAAAAATATGTCTTACTACTGTAATTTAGAATTTATAATGAGGAAAATCACCACACATAAGATGCTTAATGCTACCAACATTTACAGAGGATAGGAAACATTTTCCTTAATGCTTAGAAGACCTTGGTCTATTTAAATAACAAGAAACGTTTTGAATTTGGTGTTCTTTGTATATTTATCTCGATAAACAGACGTGAACAAATGTTTTCCAATATAAGAATAAGTTAAAATTAATTTAACCAAATAGTCCAGTTAAAGCTTTGATTCTATGAAACTTTTTGAAAATTGTAAATTAAATCTGAATCATGTATGAATACATTATTTAAACGTATTTGTATATTGTTATGTATTGACTATTGAATAATTCATATTAAAATATACATTAAATGGCTCTCATAAATTATTCATACGAGCAATTATGAAATTGGCTCTTGGGTTTGAAAAGTTTGGAGACCACTGAACTCGTCCATTCAAAACCTACCTCGAACTCTTGACTAAAACCAATGCGTCCCCCATACGACATCGATTGCTATTCACAAATCGATGACACTAGGTAATACGATTACAGAGAGACTGTCCATAAAAAAAAATCCCCAAGGGCCTTTGGACATCCCCTGGGGGAGGAGATATCCCCAATCCTGGGGCATTAGCCACCCACCCCATCCTAGCAGTCAAAGGGAACACCCATTCGGGGTAAACTCAATCCCTCACTAAACATATTAATTTGCGACTCTATTCGAGCCCTCTGTTCTTTAACTGTGTTGGTCGTACAAAGAGTGTTAAATTCATTTTACGATTGTTTAATTTCATTAGGTTGTTAATGTTATTATTTTCATTTATTATACGATTCCAATTCATATGTAACATGATTAATTGTTTTTACTTATTTAATATAGAAACTTTTTTCCATGTCCATGGCCGAAACCTCTTTGAAGTTACTCTGAAAAAAATGGCCTTCTAGAGAGTGAAATGCTTTATTTACAGTAACAGTAACAGCAATGTCCCCCAACTACAGTGTAATGCTTAACTAACAGCATACTAATCTATCTTAATAGACAATATTAAAAAATATATATACATAATATATATTGGTACAATATTTACAACACCCATCCAATGATATTATTCAACTATTTTCAGGATACTTAAATTTATTAAATTATTATTATATCAGCAAGAACACCACTCGAGACATTATGTAATTGAGGCGCCCATTCCCAAAAGGTTCCTTGTCCAAGATGTGAAAATTTTAGGGAAACACAAAAAACGTTCTGCTCACAATCCGTTCATTGTGTGCAAATAATATTTTGTACACTGATAAATATCAACTGTTAAAGTCTTAGGGTGGAATTACAGCTCATGGACTCCAAAGGATATTTGTAAAATAAACAAAATAACTTGGACAAGGTGCCGTTTGGAACGGCATTTTGGACAATGGGCATTTCGGAACACAATGAAATTGCACATTTTTCTTCTACAACGCTGGATTTCGTTGTTTCTTTCTGCCCTTTCCTTTGACACTCGGTGTCACGGTTCCTTCTGGGCTAACCTCAATTTCATTGAGTGTTGTTTCTTTCATGATGAAGTATTAATGTATATTCTAAATCACAAAAATTAAATGTTAATGTATACTAAATCACTATGTAAAACTGCTACGATTACTAACCTGCCTCAAGCCACGGCCATACTCGAGCCAATAATTCACGTAAGTATTATGGGCTTCCTGAGCGTTGGAATTCCAATGTTTTGATAGTGTTTGTGAAAGCAATGCTCCCAACAGGAAATATGTATTACTGTATGGCAATAAAACAAAGAGCAAAGAATTTACCTATGAATAAAATCACATGAAAGATACCGCCCTTGATGGACAAGGGTCACTTTGAAACTCAATGTGTCATGCTTATCCTTGTAATGGGACAAGGAACCATTTGTTACGTTACATTATTACGTTCGCCATGTTGGATTCGTGACATTGGACAAGAGCCACTTTGGAATTGCATACAGTATTTTAATGCGTTTTAGACGGGTTTTGGAGATTTTGGGAAGTGAAAGACATAATATATTTCGTAGAGAGCAGAGACTAAGCCATTGCTACCAAAACATAAAATTGTTAAATTAGTGGACAAGGAACCTTTTGGAAATGGTCGCCTCACTGTTCATAGTTTCTAAAATCCCTGCTTACAACACCAATCTACGTTTTACCATTAAAAAACACAATACCACATATAAGGAAATCATACAGAGTATATCTCACATCGATAGTTTAAAGACGCAACAATTAAATACTGTACTTCACTCAAAGAAAATAAAAATAAAAAATAAATATTTTCTCTAAAAGAGTGGTTGCTTATTTTATTCTATTTTTTTTTTTTTTATGTTACAGCCTTTAGATCTCTATGCATAAAATTAGGCACCTTATAGAAATAGCAGCTGCCCAATTGCTGGAATTCGTATTTTTTATATCAAACAAAAATTCAAAATGGGCATTCCGTCCCAATCGGTAATAAGGAAAGTCGTGTGAGAGTGGGCACAGTAAATAATTATCTTATTTAATGATTTAATAAATTATTATTCCAAGTTATAAATCATCCTTTCTACCGTTTTTCCTTAATGTTCTTCCACCGTAATATATACTTTTTTCGTAATTACTTCCTAAGCGGAAGTTTTATTTTCTCAGAAAATTTTAAATAAATAAATTTTAATTCTCTGTTTTCATAATTTTTCTTTTTACATCAAATTATAATGAACTTATGTCTCAATTCACTAAGAGTAATTATGAATCAATAACAGTACAATATTCAATACTATTATAATTAACAATACCTTGAATAAATAATTCATCTGTAGAGTCTTGCCTTGCTACGGTTTGAAAATTGATGTTTCTCGGAAAAAATAAACTTTGTGTAGCCTAGTGCGATCCAAACAAAAAAAGTTTTGATAACATTGTAATCACAATTAAATTTTCTTTAACCTTCAAATTGATTATAAAATAAAAAACCTTTATCGTCGTAGGAGGGGTAGTTTTTATGATATATTCAAAAGTTTTATCCGAACAACTAGACTTTAACATTTTATGTATTTATTTTGTAAAATATCATAAAAACTACTACTACAAAAATAAAGGTCATAAGCTACTTTATTTTGAGTGCTGGCAGACATCTGTCTGTCGCATGGTTCCCAAAATATATTTTTTCATAAATCAAAAATTGTATCCGAACAAATAGAAATTAACATTTTGTAAATGTATTTTGAAAAATATAATAAAATCTACTATTCGAATTTAGACATTATTAACTACTTTATAGCTCAATAAATTAGCTTTAATTTATGAGTGCTAATAGACATCTGTACGTCAAATAGTTTTTAGATATAAATTTCTCAAAATAAATTCAGAAACTACTGATTTTTTAGTGCATTATTAATTTTTTTTGTTAATTATATAATTAATTAGTTGCAATTTAAAAAGCTACATCTCGCGAACTATTGAACGTAACATGTCTTTTAGCGCTCATATTTTAGAAAATTTACTCTACTTTAATTGATGTCCATTTAGATTTTCTTGTATTAGTGGTAATTCTAAAGAAATACAGCTCCGAATGAAAAATTAATTTTCTTAACGTTTTGAAATAGCCGCCATTTTGTATTCCTCCTACCTATACTTGGGCAACTCATTCATTTTAACTAGTTATTATACATAGTTTTCATTAAAGTAATTAATATTGGGGCGAAATAAAATATTAGTAAAGTAATTAATATTGGCTCTTTCCCCTCTTGGCCTCTTGTACTAAATATAACATCTTTTGAAGTAAAATATATAAGCGAAAATATGAGCCCAATAGTTTTTGACATACAGTTTTTTAAAAGCAATATTTCATAATGAAAAATCAGTTGTTAGTGAATTTATTTTCAGAAAATTATATCTCAAGAATCATTAGGCTTACAGATGTCTATTAGAACTCAAAGTAAAGCTAGTTGAATATACTATAAAGTAGTTTATGAAGTTTACCTTAGTAGGACTAGTAGCTTTCATTATCTTTTCAAAATAAATTCACAATATTTAGATTTCTAGTTGTTCTGACAAAATATAATATATTAAAATATATATTAGGAACCATTTTACGTACACATTTTTTTTAATTTTATTTATTTATTGATATTTACACCTGTATAAAAAAATACAACCAGTAAATTTGATCATAATGACATAATGATATGATACAGGATCTAGAGAAACTACCCAGTAATAGAACTCTAAAAACAGTTTACAATATAAGGTCACGAGGCCATCTTCTTCGTACACATTAAAGCTAGTTGAATCTAATACATAAAAATCACATTTGTTTGTTTGTATTTTATTGGCTGCCATACTATACATCCAATAGTGTTGGGGCTTTTTCTAAAAGTTCAAAATATAACGGGAATATTATAGATTGTTCTGATTTTTCTTGTAAAAAAAATATTAACAAAAGGAATTATTTTTGGCCCGTATCTCAATTATATACCAATTATTCTAAAGTATAAGAAAAACAATATTACTGATCCCATTAATTAAATCATTAATCCAATGTGTAAATAACTAAATTTATATCAAACTTTTAATTGTACTTAATTAATCTATCTACATCCCTTAATCTAGAAATTGCAAAGCATTGCCGGGGTCTGCTAGTATGCTATAAAGTTGTTTACAATTCCTTCGTAGGAATAATAGTTTTCATGATAGTAACAACAAGTAAATCTAAAAAATGTGGATTCCGACATACATAGAATGCACTATTTATATTCATGTGCAAATATGATGAGATAAATGTCATAAATTACTTGATAATATATTAAACAAGCTTTAATTTGAGTACTAACCGACATCTGTACGTCAAATGTTTCCTGAGATATAGGTTTCAAATACCAAAAATTTTGTCCGAATAACAAGAAATCAACATCTTGTGAACTTATATTTGCAAATATCAAGAGCACTGCTATCTTACGAAGTTAAACGTCATAAACTAATATATTTGTCATTAAACTATCTTTAACTAGAGTGCTAATTGACACCAATACGTACAATGATTTCTGAGATATAGATTTCCAAAAATTAAATTAACTTACTATTGGTTCTTCAGTATATTTTTTTATGAAATGTTACTTTCTAATAATAAGCAAAGTCTCAGAAACTATTGAACGTAAAAAGATCTTTTAGGGATCATATTTCACCATTTTTTCTCTTCTTTAAAAGATGTTTTACTTGGTTTTTAAGTGTTTTATGTAGTTTTAAAACTTCAAATAAAAAAAATAAATATATATTTTTTATGTTAGGAAACTACCTTCCTTTTTTTATTCCCCCCTTTGTCAGCAGACTATAGTAACCTTGGTAACAAATCATCATTACTTCAAATAAATAATTGTGATAAAATAACTGCCTTTTTTTCTTCTGTTTGGCTCTTAGATTATGTTTATTAGATTATCCAATTGAGTGAATGATAGTCGATCACATTTTGTTTAACCGTGAGCAATAACTAAAGTCGAAGTTATACAATAATCTAAGTAATCGAAACGTTTTACGATAATCTCACAGACCATAAGTTTTCAATCTGGAAAAATATCAGAGATAGAGTGAGTCAATCTGTGGAAAATGAGTTAAGTCTCTATATTACGAGTATACCTGGTTCTAACAGAAGAGTGAGTAGGTCTCCCTCGATGCTATTCGTCCCAGGCCCAATAGTCTATCAGCTAACAGATTATCTGGACCAACATCTCACAGGGAAAAATGTTCCCATTTTCCACGGAAAACTTTCGACTTTTCGCAATTCCTTGCCAAATCTTCATTTTGTTATTATTTTTCTTTTAATCCTATTTAATTTAATTTAAATAAAATATATCTTACAACAGCCTTTTTACAAGAAATTAATTTGATGTCTCATGACTTAAGTGAATGATAAATTCTATTCATAAATGGAATTACAATATATTTTATATTACAAACAGAACATAAATTATAGTAAACATATTACATAATAAACATGTAACATATTACAATTTCAGTGCATTATACTGATCATATTACATATTAAAGATATAACATATTACAATTTAAGGGAATGACAAATATATTTTTTCTATTCATGCATAGAATTACAATATACTATATATTGCAAATAAAACATATTACAATTTAAATTTATTATAGTCAACATATTACGCTTTAAAGATATTAACATATTACAATTGAAGTGATTAATAAATATAATTTTCCTATTCATGTATAGAATCACAATATAATATATATTTCAAATCGAGCATATTATACTTTATGTGTATTTAGTGAACATACTACGTTTTAAACATTTAACATATTATTATTTAAATGAATGATAAATATAATTTTCCTATTCATGTATGGAATTACAATACAATATATATTT
>NW_027105918.1:269428-275441 GCF_000696795.3 Halyomorpha halys
TCTCCTCATTTATCATCCACGGTCAACTATCTCTCATAATTAATTAACTAAAATATTATACTTTATGTGTACTTAGTGAACATACTACGTTTTAAACATTTAGCTTATTATAATTTAAGGGAAAGACAAATATATTTTTTATATTCATGCATAGAATTACAATATAATATATATTACAATTTAAGTTTATTATAGTGAACATATTACGCTTTAAAGGTATTAACATATTACAATTACAGTGAATAATAAATATAATTTTTCTATTCATGTACAGAATTACAAAATATTACATATTACAAATAGAACATAACGATAAATTATCGTAAACATTGCACATATTTACATTTTATATAATATAACAATTTAAATGAATTAAAGTGAACATATTACATATTAAACATACAACATTTAACAATTTAAGTGAATGATATTATAATTTTACTTTTCAGGTAAAAAATTACAATTCACCATAGATTAGAAATTACAGAATTACAATATACTATATAGAATTATAAATTAAAGAAATTAATTTCATACATAGGCAGGTGAAAGTAAAAACGGATTAGAAAAAACCCGAAAAAAATACAACTTCTGTTTATTTATACGTTTTATATTTCTAAATTCGAATGTTATATTAAGGTTCAATATTACTTTTTCAAAAATCTTTGGATTGAAAACGGTGCGAGTATAATACACGTGTGAATTCCTACTCTTACTTTAGGAGATTTGTTTTTAATCTGAGAAAATATTTAACTAAAAATAAAATCCGTCGGGATTAACAACTGGTACTCCTCAATTCATTATATAATAATTAAAGTATAAGAAGACTGATGTACCATGCTCTCTCATTATATTATTATTGCTAATGTATATATCATTGTAAATATAAACTATGTAACAAACACTTTACTTTATAATTAAGAATCCCTGTATCCCACCTCATATATAATAGCATAGTCAATTGCTGAACACGATACCGTTGGAATCCAATGATTAATTAAAGATATTCATATCTAGGATACCATGGCGAGAGGGTCTATGGTATCTAGTGTTTGAATTAAATATAGCTCATACATTTTCAGTCGGTTCCCATTAGGAACCGATAGAGATACATAATACAAATATATAGAATATAAATACATAATATTAATAGATGAATATAAATATATAATATAAATACATGAATATATGAATAAATTTCAATATAATACGTGTACGGGACACCTCTAGTCGGGCTTAGAACCTCCGAAGGCCCTTATACGGCATCATGTAGATTAGTCTTTTGTTATAGATTGGAAGTTTGGACCATTTGTCTAGTAAGTGCTGTAATAGTCGGAATCGACGAGCAGTTTAATGACTTTACAGTCTTGTGTGAGGATATGCTACTAATTTTAGTTTCGTAAAACATCTCATTTCTGAGCTGGATTGGCCGCATAGGTACAAAACACTTCCAGAGATTTATTATTTGGATTTAAGGGACCTCTTAACTTCGGTTTTCGTTGAAAACACGCATTAGAAATTTTCTATGATCGTAATACTTCCTATATACTTCATTTATCCTTAAATTACAGATATCAAAGCAACAAACAATCAGAAAATACTAATACCCAGTTGCATAACGTTCCTTTCCCTCCTGTTAAAGTGAAAAGGAGCTGATTGGATCTCCAGAGGTGCAATATATTTCAATTTGATAAATAGCAAGGGTACTTCATAGCAACATCTCACTCTCGGGTGAGCGACAAGCCACAGTTTCCCTCTCACATTCACTTAACGTCACTTATTTTTTGGCAGGCGTGAATGTTTTATTAAAAGCGCAACTTGCTCTCGCATCAGGGTTCGTTTAACCCGTTATTCAATTTACCCACAAAGAATTATTTAACATAAAGAATATATAAAAATAAATCAACACCCTAAACCATAACTAAAAGCATTCGATGTTTCTTGGATAGAAACGTTACCCATTTAAATGTACAAAACATAAAAAATTAATGAGGGGAAGATAATTAGGGTGAGGTTATTGAAGAACGCGAATAAACAAAACCTTATTTATTAGTAATTATTATTAGCAAATAACACATTATTTATTAATGCTAATGTTTCGGCCAGTATTTCAAGGATTCATCAGGACTAAAAACAAGAACAAGATAACCACTATATTGATTAAATGGATTTCCTCTCACTCACTTTATTCGTTATGTTCACCACACCAATTACTGTTATTTATATTACTTTATACTCTTAGCTTATATAAAGTTATATTAATGTTAGTCTACTTACGTATTTCATTAAGCATATGCAAGTTTTTCTCTATATTTTTATATTATATTCAATTTTAAATAATTTCCAATTTGTAGATGTATTTAGTTGATTTTCGTATGTGTATTATTTTCTTCTTTCATTCTTAATTTTAATATTACTGTACCACTTATATTGTTACGAATATATACAGTTGCAATTTCTTAAATACTACTTATATTGTCTTCTTATGTCTCTTGTTATTTTATACTTCCATTTAATCATTATGGTCTTGTTGTTTCTACCCATGATGAAGGCCTGAAATTCTGGTCGAAACATTGGGACTAATAAATAAGTTTTTACTCGGCCTTACTTGCCCGTACCCCTAATCTTCTCCTCGTATATAATCCATGGCCAACTATCAACTCATCATTTTTTTTTTCAGTTGGCTTAACAGACCTTGTAGATCTTTGGCAGCACAAACCAGTATTGGGATATTGATTTCCAGTTTTCTTGGAACTTTTTCGCATATTTTTTAATTCTGTCTATCAATATGGTAATCTTTTGGCCTTACATGTTTTCTCTCTCCGACTATATTGGCATTCATTGTTGTGTAAGGGTGTCCTGATGGGTTGCTTCGAGGCATATCTTAACCTTCTTCCGTTCATATCGTGAGATATTGATTGGCCAGTCTCTGCAATCAATTCACTGTAAGTTCTTCTCCTTCCGTAATTGTACGGAGTTCAAATCACTCAAGTCTGATTCCTAAGGTACCTTTTAGAGCCAAGGTCTCACAGTGGTATATAAGAACTGGCTTTATCATGGCATTGTATACCCTTAGTTTCAAACTTTCAGAGATGTTTCGGGGTTGCCATCTCATCATTATAAAAAATAAATCTTTATAAACTCACTTGAAGGGCTTTTCTCATAAATTGATAAAGGCAAAAATTGTTTACAATACAACGAAAAAAAAATTTGTCTCATGAAAAATATTCTTATCATATTAGACAGGTACAAACAAATAAAAATTATTATTTGTTGCAGGCTAAACTTTTAAAAGGTGGAAATTAGAAAAGCAATAAAAATTTCAAGAAGTCCGAACGTTACACCTTACCCCTGACCTATATCCTTTTGAGACGGTAGTGTCTCACGCACTGTAAAATGATTCAACCACGCTTCGCGTGCCGAAGGGAAGGCTTGTACTGTCAGAAAAAATTCAACGCCATATTACAGAGGAACGCCGAGGGCACGACGAAAAACCGAGATGCATCTAGTTTAGATCATTTCTTTTCGTTATCAGTATTCTGTTATTCTTGAAGGTAGTATCCTCGGTCCCATCCTCTACACCGTCTATACAGCTGACATTCCAACCAATCCTAACACTATCCTCACCACGTATGCCGATGACACTTGTGTGCTCGCAGTTAATAATAAGTCTTTAATTGCATCCAAAACTCTCCAACCCCATATCACAGCCCTCTAAGAATAGTGTCATAATTGGAAAATTAAAATAAATCTCTTCTAATCACCTTAACCCTTCCTCATAAACCTACCGACTGCCCTACAGTTTCCTTCAATAATCTTGCTCTTACCCCTCTCGAACAGATCCGCTACCTGGGACTACATCTGAACAAACGACTAACCTGGAATCCTCACATAAGACTGAAAAGACAGTAAACTGCTCGTCGATTACAGTCTAAACTTCCAATTCATTACAAAAGACTGATCCACATGACTATAATGAGGCTAATCTGGACATGCGAAGTTGACCTTTGGGGCTCCACTAAACCTTCGAATTCCTCTCTAGTATGTAACTGAACTAGCCCGAACCAGATATTATTCCTTCCATTATAAACTTCCACACCACCTAAGCCCACTAGTTTCTAGCCTTGCCTCCTCTTCCATTCCAGATAATCCTCCGATGCGTCTGAAAAGAAGATGTCCACGAGAGCTGCTAATGTCGTCATTAAAGTACTACCAATACGTAGTTTCTCTATACTCCATTATAACTGAGATCAAATTTACTGAATGTAATATACAGTTGTAAATTTCAATAAACATATTAATAAAAAAATATGTTCATAGAACAATAAGTAACAGCAAAAGAAATAAATAAATAAATAAAAATAAAAAGTTTATATTAGCTATTTTTCCTTCTGAAGGTTTAAAACGCCAATAACAGTAATTTTTTTAAAAATAAAAAATAACATTGGTGAGGAAAGAATTATATATAATAACTATTGGAAATATTAGTTTTAAAAAAAATTAAAATCAGTTAATAATGTAAATTAAAAAAAAACATATGGTACGAAAAGAATTAATTATCATTAAAAGAATTGATTATTAAAACTATTTATAGAATAAGATGTTTATCCTATCTTATTTTGGTGGGAATCTAGGTCATGTATCAACAAAACAAATGAAGTCATTTTATTATTTTTTCTATCCAAGGTTTATTTTGGGTTAATTTCCTGATTTTTAAAAATATGCTAAATACAATCAATCGTTGATTTGACTAAAAATATCCAGTAATAAGATTCTCCATTGCCTTCAAGAATTTTAATGGGTTAAAAAAAATTATATTTAGGTAAAAATAAAGTTGATCTCTCAAGGACTGGTAGTAGATTCAGGGAAATATTAATATAAAGGATTCCTGGAGAAGCAGCTGACAAACAAGCTATGAAAAAATATGATACATTCATAACCAGAAAAAATATTTTTAAATAATTGGATATATTTGTGACTGATTTGTGATTTATCAGAGAAAGTTATTTCTTAATAAAATTTCATAGAACTTCCACTAACGTGTTAAAAATGGAACCATTATATATTTTAAAAAAATAAACTAGGAGCATACAAAATTATATTTTGAATAAATTATAAGCTTTTTAAATTGAAAATATATAAATAACGAAGTCATGTTGTTTAGTAAATACAATCAACAGATTTGTTGAGATTTCGTGCCCGACAACGTATCAATTTAATCTTCCGTGCTGAGAGAAATAGGATAAAAAGACGGGATGAAAAATGTCATATGACAAATGATGAAGGGGAGAAAGATTTAGCAACAGTTTCTGCGACAGCTGCAACTTAATGTAACGAATGAACTAGCTCCCCATTTGTTATTCAGTGTAACCATCTTAGCAACTATCAAAATTATTCTTTCAACAAAATGTTTTATTACACTAAGGGCACTATTTCACCTTGGGTATATGCATCATTCCTTACAATTTAATTACTCATTTTTTTACTTAATATTAACAACAATTGTTTCATCGTAAATAGTAATAGCAAAAAAAGGGGACAAGAGCATCAGATTTTTTTATTTTTTTTTTTCTTTTGATTTCATCGAACTCAAAACATGTAAATGTTAATAATTTTAACATTTTGTAGTATGCCAAGGTGTAGAGGACCTATAATTAAAATAAATTAAATAAAACGTTTCTGGAAATAAGAGTTGTAACATAGACTTATTATATATGGTTGGAAAGCCAAAGATTTTAGAATAAAGTTGTAGAAAGTTCAGAACGACGAAAATTCCATTAATAAAACATCTAATACGTCTTTGACATTAAAGATGCGCATTGGTTTGTTCCCATATTAGAAGATAAGAAACCTGGTTTAAAACACATTTCCATAAATAAGAGTTGTAACTAATATACTATTTGAAACCCAAAGATTATAGAAAAAATATATTATATATTTTGTCAACACTCCTGGAATTCCGTTGTTATAATAATAACAATAATGGAGTAAGTGAAATTCCCTAATTATTAAA